>NC_079468.1:22768302-23075891 GCF_026250575.1 Diorhabda carinulata
TGAAAAACAAAGAAAAGATTTGGGGTATGAGCGTATGGGCTTGGTAACAAAAATCCTGAAAGGTTGAGAAAAACCTCGAACACGTTCCAAGTAGAAAAATGGGTCCAAACATTTTTTGGGGATCCTTCGGTGGAATCAGCACCGATACAGTATCGGAACAAATTTGTAAGCAAAAAAACTAAGATAAGATCGACCTGATGGGATAATGTACCATGTATTAGCGGGAGTAAATCGCACTAAGAGTTTTTGTTGCCTGAATGGATACTATAAGAAACCAAAACTGGTGGAAAGATACGACGTAGGGTCTATGGGTCAGGAAAGGAAACATCTATTCACTTCTTTGCTTATTGCAAGGCAATACAGACACTAACATTCGTTAAAAAATCTGTCATTGGAAAGATGGAGACAATTCAATGGTTTGAAAAAAATGTTGAGGCGAACGGCACTTCGAAAAACTTTTGCTATTCAACAACGTAATCAAATATTTTCATCGTCTTCAGTAATGATTGAAATATCGAAGTTTCTTCTGCATCATCGGCAATGGAATCATCAGTTTCATCGCGGTCTTCTTCGTTTTCGTCGTTCATCTGCTCGAGAATAGTGACCGTTTCTTCTTCTTCACTTCTATCTTGTGATGGAAATTGCGAATTATCTCAAGAACCACCACAGTTCGTGCTCACAACGTGCCCAGCCTTTCTGCAACCGCAAGCTTTTTGGCAACCTTTCATGCATTTGCAAAAAATAAGTTTTAGCAAGCTTTCCAGAGCAAGGGGGTTCAATGTAGTAACAGGAATGAGCCCGCTCTTGTATTTTTCCATCCCCATTGTTCTACATCTTGTTCGTTCCCATACCACTGCTGAACCTGGTGATAAGTTCTGGATCAGCATTCGGATTTTTAAATACTTCGTATACATGAAGCTTTTTCAGGAGTAAATTCAATTTTTCCTCGATAAAATAATGCTGATGTGGTGTCACAACAACTAAAGGCTATTTATAGAGTATATTTGCCGTGAAAAATTTTTCTTGTCTTGGTTTGAGGATGTATATGTTTGGATGCGTTGTCAGCGCCCTGGTCTACATCTTCACCGACAACAACTACAAAATCAAATGTCGATGAAATGCTTGTTGCGGTGTCTTGTTTAACCATGGAGTGTTCAGCTCCAAATTTTGTCATTACCCAGGAAATTGGCATCATTTTTTCGTCAAAAAGTATGTCTGCTGAAGCAGTTTTTCATGATCGTCGGGATCGATCTACATATTTGGTACTCCGGGTTGCAGCATCTTCTGGATATGGCATTGGGAGGTAGGTAATTTATTTATTGCAAATATACGGAAACGATTCGCCTTTAGGGAAAAAAGGTTATAACATAAATTATAGTAAATTTTCTCTACAATTATTTTGTATAGATATGTTTTTCCCGTAAAACGCATCAGAAAGGAGTTATTATCAAAAAACTACTTTTAGGCGCCATTTTTCCAATATGGCGGCGCGAGCGATAAAGATACAAGGTGGTAAAGTTGAAATTCGGAAAGAACACGTCAAAATCTACAAAATTTTCAAAACTTTCCACATAACCTCTATTTTTTCAAGTAAATGACTGTACTAGTAGGCCGAATTTCTACTGTAGACTCCTAAATTACCGACTGTTCTCTTTCAATTAAAAAAAAAATATCATAAAAGTTCTAAAAATTTCGTTAAACCTACCGTTTATGCCATTATAAAATTATCTTTTTGGTTCGATGTTAATTAATTTGAATAAATGTAGTGAATGATTCCAAGGTTTCAAAATGTTAAACTTTTGATTGTTACAACAATAAAAACCGTAATCTGTTTTGTCTGGAAATATTCGGTATAATTCTTGTAATGTTAATCTTACTCATAACGTTACTTTAGTTCTGCATAATTCTATCAGTGGTTCTCAAATATGAGATAGTGCGGTCCAGGAATTCTTGGCATCATTAGTAAATACAGTGCGTTCACAAAAATCTTCACGCACGCGTCATTGATACTTCCCAACAAGCTCTATACCAAGTTTGAACTTAGTCCATTGAAATGTTACAATTTGAAAGACAAACCGAACAATTTTATTTATGGGACATGTAGGGGGAGTCAATACAAGCTTAACCTCCACTTTGTGGAGTTGTCGCTCTTGTCCCACAGCCGCCATATTGAAAAAAGGGAGGAAACACGTTTTTCGCGTTATCTCGGAAACTAACAATCTTACAAAAAATTTGTAAAGACATATTTTGTATTAAATAGCTTTGCCTACAATTATGATTATGTGACTTTTTGTTATAAATCCAAAATTTAAGCAAAAAAGTGGAAAAATTTCCTTTTTTGTGTAATAATTTTTTTTTTCTATTGATATTACCAAAAAAATTATGCCAGAACAATTTTGTACGGAATATTTTCAGGAAGATATTTTTAAACTTCATTCATTTAAAACTAACAGCCTTCCAAAGTTGACCTGATTCGTCAATGCTCATGACAACCCGGTCAAAACAATATGTTTACGATACTTTTATGGTTTTTTATTATATTTTCGAAATTTTTTGTTGACCAGGCTGATGCAGACCCAGTCATCGTCTCTACTGCACTTGCTGCATCTCAATCCTGCGATTCCGTGACTATCGTAGCAGAAGACATCGACAATTCAGATACATTTTCATATTTATTATCATTGTGAAGCAATAGTTTCCTCAATCTTTTTCTTCCTCATTTTTAGCTTCTCGTGTAGCGTTTTCTACTGATTGGCTTACTACTGGTCTATGTTTCTAAGATGACAACCATCCACGTCCGAAGAAGACGGCTTATTTCAAGTCATCACTGTTCTATCAAGTCCAAATGGTTTGAGTCCATTCGTTTGAACCACAAGGTCTAAATAACCTCCTAGTTATATGACTTTCTTCGTTTTCCGATGACGTGATTGTTGGTTTGAGCAACTACCAATTGTTTTTCCTTCAGTCGAGAGCCAAGGAATTGAGACTTTTTTAGTTCCTTCACCAAATAGTTAACCTTGTTTTGTAGATACATATTAGGCTCTACACGTGATACATTTGAACATATTTAGTCTACAATAGACTTCAAGTCGTCATCTGGTTATTCCTGGGTCTTCAAATATACATTTGACATATTTTAGATCGATTAAAACCGTACCAGACTACAGCTTTTTGAAATTTAAAAATAGCATTCAAAGAAAATATTTTTTCATACATTAACTTCGATATTTTCTGTATACTTATTTGACGAAAGACTTATAGGGAACTGCTGATGAGGATGTACGTATTCACGGACAAAATAACTAATATCCGGATCGTCCTACGGTACATCGCAGAGACCTTTTTAACACTTTGATATGATCTTCACAGTCACCATTACGTATCTTGAGAAAAAAAATTGTTAGTGAAACGAAGGGAAGAGCTGAAAAAAAATAAAATAAAAATGAGGGAGAAGAAAATTTCGCAAGTTAGCTGTAGGACTTTCAGTAGACAAGAAGAATTACTACAAATTCAAGCTAAATATTTGGAGCATGTGGAAGAGCAGAAGCTAACGAAAACACAAATTTTTCTAAAATCTATTTACGATAAAAAAAGAAAAACTTTCTTCGGGAGAACGGGAATGAGTTGGGGTAAGTTTTGTAAATTAATTAATGGTTTTGTAGACTAAGGTTAACAATTTATATGTGGTACATTAGTTCTTAATCTAACAGAAAAGTTCTGCGCCAAATACTTGATGGAAACATCTTCACGACGCGATACCCATCTTGTGCACAGCTTTCTTATATCCAAATTTGCGATGTATCGCACTACTATATCTACTAGATCGCGCACTTTCAATTGTCGATCATCCAGTACAACTTTATGGATTTTCTTCAACATTTCTTGAGTTATCACCTCATTTGGTTGACCATTGTGCTGCTGGTCTTCGCAGGACGTACAGTCTCGTTTAAACGATGCATTTCAATATTTTACTGTTGATAACGAAAGAACAGTCCCACCCAAAGTAGAATTCAGTTCATCTTTTATATTGTTTGGGGTAAAGCCTTTCAAATACCGACTAATTTTTTCCATATTTACAAATTAACTGAAAACGTTCACTTTTGATGGCTGCTAGCAAACAAATATAAAACAACGTGGCTTCTTCAAACTCGAAACATATTTTTCAAGCAACTACCGCCATCTTTAGGCCAGGCCAGGTACTTCTGAGACCATCTTCGTATATAAAATAATCGATAAAAAATTATTTTAAATACATACTTAACAGAAATCATTTTTTGTCATTTTTTTAACCAATTTAGATAATTTTTAATTATTGTGAAAGAATCTATTGTATTGAAGTCATTCGAAGCATCCAACGGAATGTACGAGGTGTTTAAAAAAACTCCCTTATAGGTAAAAAAATGATTGGGGTTTACACAGTAAAGAATTTTCGTAATCGTATTCCAGATAAAAGCAGTTAAATATTTTTTATGATTTTACGAAGCTACTGGCAAAGTTTTAAAAAACATTTATACGAATTACTTTGAGACTGACTCTCATAGAGGGCGTTAGTTACAGGGTTCGTATCAAGTAGTATTGAAAATTTATTAACTGATATTCCAAGTGATCCAAAGATCATTTAATTTTATACCAAATAGAAGTTGATTAATAAATATAACCTAAAAAAAATTTTCAATATTACGTGTAACTAACGCCCTCTATGAGAGTCGGCCATAAAAACAAATTCATTGGATGTATCAGCTTCCAAAACCTATCCTATTGACTAATTAATTAAATAAACTTTTTATTCGTCAAAATGGACTGAAATTTACGAGATTCTTACTATTTTTCTGGTGACACCAGATTTCATAATTTGTGATAAAGTTAACTTTGAAAATAACATGAGAAAACAATTTAACCCAACGTTGAAACTATTTTTTTACACACTTATACTAGACGGCGTCTTCGCCAAATATTTAACTTCCATTATAACCGTACAGGACCGACTTCGCGACCCATGTCGTGGACGAGTTCGTAACAGTATTTCTAGATTGGTTTTAATGTTTTAGTCGAAACAATTTCATTTTATTCTCAACCAGGAGTATTCAAAGGTCCTACAGTTATTTTCACGACGAATTTTTTAATAAAAATGTTCATAAACAAGTGAAGAATGTTAAAAATCGGAAACAATGCGCGGGAAATTTGAATCTTTATATTTTTTCAGAATATTTAGAGGTAATAAAAGCAAATAAAACGTATTTTCGAAAATAATTCATATAAATATTATATTTTCAATATGAATAATCCAAAAACGAAACCGTTCAACATTATATTATTTGAAATATACGCGAGGAAGTGTTCATTTCAATTTCAATGTGGTCTGATTAAATTGGACAACGAGATCAAGAATTAATGATATAATGTAATAAAGAAACAGATGCGTCATATCCATCAATCTGTAACCTTCGAGATGTCCAAAGTTTATTTATTTACATGAAATGATACAGAAGAATCATTTCATAATCGTATTAAATCGAATAACACAAAAAATACGGTGAACGTAAAGTGGAAAACCAAAAAAAAAACATTTTCGAATATGAACATCGTATTGAGTCAAATAATTTTGAACTTGGACTAGTAATATTCTGATTCAAACTATAATTAAACAAACCATTGAAAAAAATCCCAACATAAGTTAACCAGAAAATGTTGGTTACTTTTTTTGGTTTTCCGATCAGTTTGGTTTCAATTCTGACAAGCGGATCACTTTCCACATTCCAGTCTAGCTCGGTAGATTTTATATCAGCTAATGATGAAAATTCTAGCTCGTATTGATAAGTTGGTGAAAACTGTACAAGCAACTCGACATCCTCCATTGTTATTTCTAGGTAAACAAGAAGATATAGGAGCCAAATTTGGAAAACTCACTTTAGCTTTCGAATCTAATTATTCATTTTTGAATGTGGTCAAGAAACTTTAATTTGAAAGTGGTCCTTTGTTAATTTGAATTCCCAGTTTTCCGAGCTCTCTTATCTGGTTGTAGTGGTGGTGTAAATAGTGTGTTCAGTATGAATATAATCGATCAAAGGGGTGGGGTGTAGAATAAAAATGGCCCAAAACGATTCCTGGTCACATTTCTGAGTTCAAAACCAAACACCGAATGCGGTTCTCACATTTTGCGTACTCAACTCCGTTCAGCTCCTGGTCTATTATAATACGTCAAAATGTTCTTTTCTTTTATCAGTCCGTGTTAATTTTGATATCATTATATATCCATTTAGTATTAAATTTTAAGAATTACAAACAATTATTAAACTTTAAATCTTCTATAATTATTAACCACTCCTCGTATTTAAACGCTTAAGTAAATCCAGCTGGATGTCGATTAAAGTCAAAGGTGACTGAGTTTATCCGATGACCTTCCGATGTAAATATAATTCAATATTTGAATTGCGTATAAAATTTATAAATATTATGAATGATATGATTTAGTTAATATATTATTAATGACAATAATCAAAGAAATTTCGTAAGACGCGGCAACGTTCAACAGGTAGTAGGAGATATACAACGATTGGATTAGTCATTCCATGACCGGTTTAAAGCAGTTTCTCCACAACCATTATGGTCCAAAAGTTAATAATTTTAATACAGATATAAAGAATTTTTTATAATTATTCTAAATCACAACGAAATTCAAAATTATAATTCTTGTAAGAATTAATTGTTTTGTGAAAGTTAATCATTATTTTTTAACGTATATGTAGGTAATTAAAATATAAAGATCAGGTCCGTACTTTGATTTATTTGAAAAATAAAAAGAGTTAACAATATTTTATTTTTGCTAAGGTCATAATTTCATCGATATTTTTTTAAAAAATATGGGAAATATCATGGAAATAAATCATAAACGAATGTCAATTGTTTTCGATATAAAAAGTGTGGGGAAAAGAACGTCTATCTAATATTTTGATAAAGACCGCAACAAGTCGGATCGTCAAAAGTTTAACTGTCTAAAAAATTTTAATTTCAAATCAGAAGAGACCTAAAATTAAGACGATTTAAAAAAATAAACTTATCAAAAGGTCTAAGACATGAGAAATTTCCGAAGTATTTCTCTTTATCTCTCAGGTCTTCCACCATCTCTGTGTTTCATCTTTTCCTTAATCTTTCTTTTATTCTTGTTCCTGCCGTTCTTTGTCCATCATATTTTTGGTTACTCTAAAATCTGGCATTCTCTAGATGTGACCCAGCCCCTTCTGTTTTGCTTAGTTCTGCTTTTAAAAATCAATTACGCATTCCATTAATTATTCTTTTGAGCCGAAATTCTCCCCTAGTATGCCATATATCTATCTTCCAATCCTCTGCTTTGTTAAGAATCCACGTTTCGTTTTCGTTTACACCAGGTTAGACGTCTATCCAAGTGCGTGCCTAGGTTATTATTAATCTTCACCGGTGGAGATGTTTTTCTTCTTATGGTGAACGTAACGTATAATAATTTTCCTTCATTAGCATTGATACGTCATGGTTTTAGCACAGCAGAGTCATCAGCAGTATATAATTGATTCAAAGAGACCCCATTGTGAAACACCAGATTGTCCGTTAGTTATATATGATTTGAAGAACTGATAGTAGGGATGGAAAGTAGTTTCTCAAGCTTGACTTGCAATTCACTATGCTACACTATGCCAAAAGCTTGGGATAAATCAAAAATAAGCTGCAGAACAGTATCTTTTGTCATTAATTTGTTTAACTACCCTATGGAGATGCTCTACTGATGCTTTTTGTATGGATTAAGAGAAATAAAAATTTCTCTTGATTATTATTAACAAAAATTCAATGAAATCCGATACATTTCGTCTACTTCTCTTCTTATTTCGTTATTTGTTCTCCTCAGCCATGAATCTTCCTCATTTTTACCACCTAGTATCCTTCTTTTTTTCCCATATATCTAATTCTTTCTTTGCTTTGTTAAGAATCCTCCGTAGCTCAATCTTGATCTTATTATTGTTTTGTATAGTTGTAGCTTTGCATTTCTGGATATCTTTTGGGATCCTATTCAGCGCTCCAAATTGTTGTTTACTTCCTCTCGTCATCGTCGTTTTCAGACTTGTTTCTAAGCTCATTGCCTAAACTTTTCATTGTTTTTTTTTCCTTCCGATTTATCTTCGTTGACTAGTAGAATCATGGGCATTGCTATTAAGACTCTGCAGGTTTTCTTGAGCTCGTTTTCCGCCTGCGTATGCCAGTAGTTGAGTAGTAGATGAAGAATCTTCCTGTTTTGGTACTGTGCTGGTCTGGAAACAATTTGATAGTCTTTGATTTGCCTTTATCTTCGTTTTTGTCTGTTCTAGTGTCTATTTCGTAAGCTATGAAGACTGAGTAAATTAGCAGATCGTATTCATACCCCCATTCTTTGGTCTGTGACTGATCTTCACATCCAAACCAGCAGTGGTAGTCTCCATAAACTCTCAAGCTTTTATCTACGACCTTAGTCAAAATTGTAGTAGTCTTCATTGCAGTTCCACCATACTTGATTAATTCTGGTTTTATTTCGTCCTCTCCCGTTTTTTAACCCCCCGAATTATTGTTGTTAAAACCCTTACACAACTCCACAGTCTGTGGACTCCGATGTTCTGATTCGATGCGCGTAAATATTTTTTTTTTGTCCGCTCCTCGTATCTACCCGTCAAGACAATACAAACAAACTAACTGGCTTGACCTGATGGAAAATAATTTCTATAATGTCGTGGTGGTGGAAGTTAATGTTACCGTTGTTAATTCAACGGCAACGTAGCGTCTTCGCGTGTCGATGTGTATGCCTCGCCTACCTGGATGAATGAACTAAACCATCAGAAAATGTGTTCGATTTAAGTGTGATTTTCGTGATAAAAAACATATTCCGTCCATTTTTCTAGTTTATTAGGTGTAAGTGTAATTTTTTATGTGCCAAAATGACTGTACAACATTCTGAAGCCTATTATGATCGCGAAAAGAACAGATTTATACCGAGAGTTAATCAGAGAAAGCAGGAACGAATTCGGAGAAGAACGTGTAAAGATATAGGTAAAAAATAATGGATTTTTAAAAATTTTTTGTTGTTTCAATTGAAAAATTTACCAAGTTTATGATAGGAATTTAATGATGTAGATTAACGAGAACAAAAAAATAAATACTATAAACTAGGTGTGTCAACAATAGCATGTGTCATTGGCGGTTACTACCATTGTTTACATACAATGTTTTTAAATTTTCTACATGTATACCGGGTGGGCTTTTAAATACGTATTATACAACTTATGTTTATAAATGTAAAAATCTATGATTTGCTTTTGAATAATCACTATTTTTCCATAAAATTTTCAATCGCTCTTTCTTTACTTGGAGAAGCTACAAATTTGCTCTAAAGAAAAAATAACAAAGGATTCTGCCGTCTAAAGTATTATTAAAATAGCTTAGCGTTTATAAATTATCATTTCATTGCTTTAAATCCACTTCACAGGCGTTGTAAAACTTTAGAATATGGACGGGGTGGTAAGGGAAGCCCCATCTGAATGGGGTTGCCAAACATTCCGGATTTTTTAATAAGAAGATAAAGTTAACCTAACCTAACTTAACCAATACGTGGAAATCACATTACATTATATTTCTTAGCATTAAATTGAATTTTCAAAACCATGAACGTTTTCAAAAATTCTTACTGCAAATCTCTGTACTCTTTGTCCATAACTTAAAATTTGGCCCGGGCGTTCATTAAACCTAGTTATTACGTAGTAAAGAACTTGAGTATATTTTCTAAATTCGTTTTCAGCCAAGATTGGTTTGTTTTATTTAATTTTCTACGGAATGCTATCATCTATGGTGTCAGTATGTATGTGGGTGTTCTTTCAAACGTTAGACCCCAGGATACCGAAATGGCAGCTAGACAGATCATTGATAGGAACAAATCCGGGATTAGGATTCCGTCCTATGCCAGTTAACAACGAAGAAAGTACCTTAATTTGGTTCAAAGGATCAAATAAAACCAGCTATTTACATTGGGTGGATAATATTCTACAATTTTTGGATAGTAAGTTTTTTTTGTTACTTAAATTTTGAGATAAACAAATATTTATTGCTCGATATGGCTTTATTGTTTTTAAAGATATTCTCCTTGCACCATTCAGATTGAGATACCTCCACAACATGTGATTTGAACGCTTCAATCGCTTCTTCAGGTGTAGAAAAACGTCGACCTCGCAATTTAATTTTTATCTTCGGGAATAAGAAGAAATCGTTGAGTACCAAGCAAGGACTGTAGGGCGGATGACCCAAAAAAACAGACGACCATCCTGTATCGAAGTGCGACTTGATCGACAAACTGTTATTGATTCAATCAACGTCGAAAGTCGTAGAAAATCATCGCACAAATTGTGATTTAGTACAATTTTTTACCAATGTTTCATAAACAACTCAAATAGCACTCGTATCAGAACACGTTCTGAGTACATTCACCATTTAAGATGTCCCATATTTACTATCTAGGAACTACATACAGTCCATTTGAATGACCGATACAAATAGACCTGGAAAAACTATCATATGACGAACATAGACACTTAAAAAGTTAAGAAAGGTAGTGAGGCATATTATACCTACTTAATCCACTTGATTACGTGTAAAAACGGACAATTAAACGTTATTTTTAGCGAATTGTATCGATGATATGATAAAACGAGCTTGGATTTATTTTCGTGCGCGTTAATTTTTTGCGATATAAGTTTATAATAATATACCGGATGTAACTAACAAATTTAAGATCGTTTTTCAACTAAATACAATTGGTATACTATAAGTATATACAATCCCGGACTTTTTTGTGGTTTAATATATTTCGTTGTATCTCAAACAGATTCCGCAGAACTTAAGATGACAGATTTATCCTTACATTTCCAAAAATTATCATTATACTTCAATCCATATACACATAACCTTCATAAATTGTTTGTCTATCTCACTATTGGTTAAAATCGTGAAAAATTTACGAAAAGATAGACTTAGACGGACATTATGTTGTGATAAGTGTCTGTTTATTATTTATTTTGCAGAATATTATGTACCGAGCAAAATAGCAAAGGGTAATGGTCAAATAAAGACGTGTTCACATCACGACTATCCCGCTATCGGCGAAGTATGCGAAGTTGACGTAAGGGATTGGGAAGAATGTAACAGAGATCAATTTTTTAATTATCATAAAAACTCACCGTGTATTTTTTTGAAATTGAATAAAATATACGGTTGGACTCCCGAGTACTATGACGATCCGTATAATTTACCAGAAGAAATGCCCGACACGTTAAAAAATCATATAAGGAGTATAAATAATACAAGAGAGGTAAGATGATGTGGATATATTATAATGAAAAAAATAATTTAATGAATAATATACTCGATATTTACAATTTTTTTAATTTTTTAGTTACAGAATGTTTGGTTATCATGTCATGGTGAAAATCCTGCTGATAGAGAATATTTGGGACCAGTTACCTACTATCCTAGGGCTGTACAGGGATTTCCAGGATATTACTTCCCCTATTTGAATTCTGAAGGTTATCTTAGTCCATTAGTAGCAGTTAAATTCGAAAGACCAGTTTGTAAGTATAAGAATTTCTCAATTATAAACATAAATAAAAATAAAAGGGATGCTTTTATAGAAAATATCACATACATCATCCACTTTTAATAATATTTTACAAAAAATAATATTGACCATCCTTCTTCAAAATACTTGAATATTTACAATTTTTTGTTAAATCTTTCATTATATCAACAAAAATGCCGCTAATAGAATCTTTTATAAGTACATACCTGAATTTGAAAACACTTTTAGATAAAAAGTCCTTGTCACAATATAAAGAACACTAGTTTTTCCTCTACTAACACACAAGCACACTAAATATTTGTTCAAAAAATTCAATTTTTGATATGATCTCTCTAAAAGCCTTAGTACGCCAAACATACTAGCTTCTATTTTTTTTTTTATTTATATTCATTATGTCAATAATGCCATATGCAATATTTAATACAACTTGCCTTATAAGTTGCATACCTATAAGGTAGATAATTGTGGTTAAAGTTAAAAATATATTGATTCGTAATTTTATATCATAAGATAATAAACATATAGGACACATTGAGCCAATAGTCTCTTCTAATAATGTAACTAATAATTTCCAATAAATTATTGTTAATGTGTATAGGCAATATTTGATACAACTTGCTTCTTGGGTTGCATAACTAAAAGTTTTATTTTCACCATGACATAATACGTTAATCTATAATTCTGTTCCTACTGTGCCGTTTCGTTAAGTTTTTCTTGCCACGTGTATTTAAAGGGAATTTTGTTGTTTCATATAAAAGAGGCACTTGGCGGTTTTGTAATACATTTTTCAATTTATCAAAAAATGCATCTGCGGATTTATACTTTTTTGAAATGTTCATTTTTCATTCCAGCCGGTATCGTTATAAACGTTGAATGCAGAGCATGGGCCAAAAATATAATTTACAATAGGGGAGACAGGATGGGTTCAGTGCATTTTGAACTTTTAATCGACTAAAATTATAAACTAATTATAATAATTACAAGTCGTACTGTAGTTATATTGTACCTACATCTACATGAAGTGGTAGCAGCCTTTTAATAATTAAATATGCAATAAATAAGGGCGCCATACCAAATATTTTTATATCTTTTTATATCACAAAAACGTATCTGTTGTATTTTTGTTTTTATTTCAAATACCTTGTATTCTACGTAGATATGCAAAGTATTTCGATTTATTGTTTTAATTATTGATCAACAATATCAACATCAACAATTTTAATAAAATATAATAATAAATCCAATTGTTTCTTTATTTTCCCCTAATTTAACCATTACATTAAATGAGCAATGTTTCATTATTCACCATCTTTTTCAGTCTTATTTCTGCCAAAATAATAATTTGCAGGCCGAAAATGAATAATTTACTTGCTATAGACAAGATGGATGTAGCAAAATAAAATGGATTTCTCAAGGAGAATTTACTAGAATTATTGCAACATGTAAGTCATCAAAGCATGACAATTTACGTTGGCTAGATTGAATTTACCAACAAATAGTGAATTGGTAAGACTGATAAGTCAAAACTTGACACTTTTGACATTGCCCCAATGCAATGCACTCATTACAAGTATGTTTTGACTGCTTGTTCTGATTGTTTAGTTTACTTCACATTTTCATTCCATAGTTTTTTATTTTCAAAGTTTTTCGTGTACTTTTTGCTGCATTAATGTCTTTACCAAGATATGAATTTAGCTTTCTTTTAAGTTGATGATGTGTTGTCAGTATGGTATAAAGTATGAAAACCAAAAATTCTCAAGGAAAAGTTTATCGACCTGGAATAGATATCGATTCGTTATTTACTAGAACTACTGGTAAAAACTATGTAAAGAATTTTATTTGTTATATCCATCTGGTGACGTATGTTATAAAAAGATAAGTTTTATTAAACTAAAAAAGTTAGTTACCTTTATTATCGATACCATATAAAAAGTTATCTTTAGATTGTTTGAAATACAGCTAACTTTACGACTTTTTCTAAGAGATGGCGTTTGATGTTACGAACTGACATTTTTTCATTGAAGTGATGAATATTTATCATTACCTTGCAGTTAGAAAATTACTGCAACGTTTTGAATAATTATCTTCATTATCTTTCGACAATTAATATTAAAATCATCCTTTTATAACAATATTATAATATGAAACTTGGGTATGACTGTTATTATTCTGGTTTAGATTCTCGTTAAAATTGTTTCTAAATGACATTTTACGAAAATTATTGTCTTTTTATTTATTTTCTTTAGAAGAAGCATATGGAAGAGTGAATTAATTCAATACATTTTAATTCTAAGTAACATTTATGTGTTCCATCAATGCTCTTGGCGATTTCTTTTGTATATTTGTATTTATATAGAGTGTCTCACATTTGATGACCGCTTCACCAAATGATGTTATTCCAACGTCGACTCCATTCTCAACTGGACATACATAAATTAATCGAATTGTAGGATTAATTTAAGCCTATCGAACTGTAATTTCGATAATTGCGAATCTCAATTATCGTTTCGATATATTAACGAAGAGCTACCAGCTCATGTTTGATAAAAGGACAGCTGATTCGAGGTCAACAGTCTTTTGAGCTGGAATCTCAGCCAAATCAAACCAAATTCCATTGATAGCGAAGTTGAGACGTCTCTTCGAACTTTTCACGAAAAGCTACGAGCTCTAGCTCGGAAGAACAGCAGTTATTTTGTACTTAAAAGTATCCAAAGTTAAAACAGAGCTCTACAATTGGATATCTGTAAGATTTCAAACCAAATCAAATGAAATTTGGTTGATGGTGAAGATTAATCGTCGTTTTGACGTTTTTACGGAGAGTTAAGAGCTCAAACTCGAAAAAAATCAGTATTTTCGTATAAAATATTTTTACAAATCGAAACAGAAGTTTGGTTTTCGATATATAAGAAAATTTGAGGCTTAATTGATAAAAAAGTGCCCATAATAGCGTAACTCAATTGTCGTTTTAATATATTCACCAAGAGTTACCAGCTCATACTTTTGTAGTATTTTTGCAGTATTTTCAATCAAAACCTTTGCCAAATCGTTTCCAACGAAGTACTAACGCCCCTTCGAGTTTTCACGAAGAGCTGCGAGCTCATAGTCAAGCAATACGAATCGAATTTCGTTAATAGTGGAACTTAATAGTTTTCTCGACATTTCGCAATGCGTTAAGAGCTCAAACTCGATAAAACAACTGTGGTATCGCGTAAAAGATCCTTCTTAATCAACACAAACAAACTAAATCAGATAAAATTCGGTTGATAGTGACTTTCTATAGTTTTATCGGGGCTTTTACGAAGAGCTACGAGCTTATAGTCAAGCAATACGAATCGAATTTCGTTAATAGTGGAACTTAATCGTTTTCTCGACATTTCGCAATGCGTTAAGAGCTCAAACTCGATAAAACAACTGTGGTATCGCGTAAAAGATCCTTCTTAATCAACACAAACAAACTAAATCAGATAAAATTCGGTTGATAGTGACTTTCTATAGTTTTATCGGGGCTTTTACGAAGAGCTACGAGCTTATAGTCAAGCAATACGAATCGAATTTCGTTAATAGTGGAACTTAATAGTTTTCTCGACATTTTGCAATACGTTATAAGAGCTCAAACTCAATAAAACAACTGTGGTATCGTGTAGAAGATCCTTTTTAATCAAATCAAACAAAATCAGATAAAATTCGGTTGATAGTGACTTTCTATAGTTTTTTCGGGGCTTTTACGAAGAGCTACGAGCTTAATTGATAAGAGCAGTTGATTCTGTGTATTGAATCAAAACAGTTCAGCAGATGATTGGTATCGGATAGAAGTGAGAGAAAATTGAGTTTAAAACTTCTGTTTTTTAGATAAAACTAAGCTAATACGAACTAAGCGTGTTAACAAATCGACCTGTTTCCTAATGTTTGTTCCGGAATAATCATTTTATTCCATTTTAGTATTTCACTGTATAAATACTCCATTTGTGCAAGATGGGTGGATGTATTCGAGAAGAGATCACACCATATACCCGTAACCGCAACAAGAAAAATAGTTGAATTGGATTTTCTGGAGTTTCCAGCGTTTTCAGAATGAAATATGGCTTATATCGCGTGACGGAATAAATACAGAGATCCAATAATTCACACGACATCGTTGCATCAAAATAACATAAGCGATTTCTTTGTTGTAGAGAAAACTACAACTACTTATATGTTTTGTTTGAAAATATGTTAAGAAATATGATAAAATCGATATTTTGCGAAACATAAAAAGCAATGTACAAAAGTATAAAACAGAATGCAGAAGCACCTTCGTATAAATGAAGACAAGGCAGTTATTGGTGCGTTAAATCAATTACTAAGGTCTAAGAAACAGTCTAAGTAATACAAAAGACTTTATGCGGTCACTTTGTAGATATACAGGGTTGAATAAATGAAAATATCCGAAAAAACTCATAAACGGAAAAAGGTATAAATAATATTTAACCAGTTGTTTCATCGTTACCTGAATGTGCAGGAAAACATAGTTTATATGGCAAAATTTGAAGCAAAAAATACCTTCTTGTTTCAATTTTTACTAGATTTTTGTTCGATCACCCTGAAAAACTCGAATACAATCATAAAATTCGAATGAATAAACTGCGAACATTCTCGTTTAAACTAACAAATTTTTTCAGTCCAGCTCTGTCATTTCGATTTCATCATTCGATGTGACTGACTCAATTTATGTAACTATTCAATTCCATTAGGTCAGATTGGGAAACGAGTTTATCTCACAAAGGTTTTTTAAATAATTTTTTAAAAATATACTTGCGTGGATAAAAATTGACCAACTGTAAACTTTCTGACTTCTTTCGCCTCCTTTTTTTGTCTTCTACATGTTTTTCTGGTATAAAATTGGAGTTATCCATAAATTTGCTCAATTCTTTTTATAGATTGGACAAAGCACTGCCTTGAATCACTTTGTAAATACTCGTGTTCATAATATAGTCTTCAATAGTTGCAATCTAGAAGTTA
This sequence comes from Diorhabda carinulata, assembly GCF_026250575.1. Taxonomy (NCBI): domain Eukaryota; kingdom Metazoa; phylum Arthropoda; class Insecta; order Coleoptera; family Chrysomelidae; genus Diorhabda; species Diorhabda carinulata. The sequence goes on from NC_079468.1 coordinate 22,784,921, forward strand.
CGTATATTGTCGCACTGGATCTGTCAAATAGGTTTATCCACGGTATGTAAACTTACATTTTTGCCTTTGTAAATCAGACTTTCTACCTAATGTCACTGTCTTTGTCAGTGACAGATAATTCAATAAATAAGTTGTGTTGAAGATGAAGTAAAAATGTATTCAATAGCTTCTTAGTTAACTCAAATTCAGAAAGCTAACATTATTACCAAATTTGAAGATTCCTGGTTTATCAGAAGATTAACATTGTGAACTTCGTGATCTTTCGGGAACGAATTGTCTTTACAGATGAAAAAAACATTCAAGTCGTGCAATGATGGACATAATTGCGTTGACGTTTGACGTCAAACGTCAAACGTCACCCGCGAACGTTAAACGGAAACTCAAGTTTATGAATCGGTCTTGATTGTCAAAGTTTATCAACCATTGTGGAAAAGTATTTGGATCGAGAATAGTTTCTATATTGTGGCGTATTGAGAGATAAGTGTGAGATAATTATATCAATTGATAGTGTCATCACAATCTTTTTAACCGAAATTGAGTGGAAGAAACATTTACTGAATATATTCGTAGTAATTAGAATATCAATTTTCAGTTTGGTGTATAATCAAAACCATGATCAAAAGAGACCTTTCCTTTCTCCCATTTACGAATATGTTTTCCGTATAGCAAATTTACCTGTCAAAATATTTTATGTTGAAAAGGTTCACTTAGAAAAGCGAGTCTTTCGACAGTAACAGTCGAAGTGCAAAGGCGTCCTTTTGGGCGATTGTTTCTGAAACGATCCAATTTTGTAAAAGCCACATTTAATATTAGAATGAATTCTATAATGTTCACACAAATTTTATATTAATTGAAGGCTTTATTGAGTTCTTATGTAGATCGACCCACCTACAGTTTAAGTGCAAATTTATGGAAAAATTAATTACGTAAATGTTAATTGAATGAAAGCAAAAACAAACTTTATCGTTACAAGAAGATGATATTGATGAGTGTCACTTTCACCAGGAAGAAAAGACTCAATTTCAAGCCCGTCAATTTGTACGAGCGGGACATTGAGTAAAAAACAGACAGGAAATATCCGGGCCTCATTCTAGATCTCAAACTTTTCTGGAACAAGCGTGAAACAGAGATAACCAGAAACTTGGTAAGAATTGTGATTGTAACACAAAGATTTTCAATCTCCTTTTCCATGTAATAGCGGTAAAGTTTCGCTCAGAATGTTCGAAGAAAGTCATCAGGAATAGAATGAGACTTATTTCGAGAAGTGATCAAATCTAAAGATAAAATCCCAAAATTTTGCTTTGAACAAAATTCAGCTCAAAACTGATCTATAGAAGTGACCAGAAACACCATCAAATGATACACGAAACTGGAATAAAATCCAATTAACTAGGCCAAAATAAATGACTTGGTGACGTGGGGGCGGAAAAACCCTTTGCAGAAGCTGAACAATTCTGTGGAATCGGATACAGGACAATAAAGAAAACATCAGAAAGGGTTCAGATAAGGCAAAGATACTCTAGGGAGTTAGTTAAACAAAGAAGAGGATCCAGATTTCGACTAAATAGAGGATGGAACCTAAACTATACACGCCAAAATAAAATGGAATTGAATTCAAAAAAACTTGGGATGTATTTCGTTTTAAGGACGCCTATGAAAGGACGAAGTAAAATGAAGTGATTTTATTTCAAAATCACGAGTCCGTACATATGCAAATTTCAGGTGAACAGGTCAAAAGTTCTTTATAATGATGGAGATTCATAGTGAAAGCCAAGCTTTATGCATATATTGTAAACTACATTAGTGAGATAGCAGTCGTGTGTTTTTAAATTTTCAAAGTTGACGAATCTTGAATAACAAATCTGTTTTGATGTTAATTATACAAAGTGGGTTCTAAAAAACATTCCAGGGCGATATTTGGATAATGCAATCATGGAAGTTTCGTTGGAAGGAACAAGCACTTGAACCGTAGAAAGAAGCCTGAAGTATGGTTAACCTACAGTAAGGAATTCCTCAATTATTTACGTGTTTCAGAGACTTAAAAAAAGTCATGTGGATATTATGTAAGTTTGGAAATCAGTTCAATTTGATCGGAAATTGAAATGATCAAACAAACATCAGTATCATATCGATTTTAGGGGAGAAGGTTTGTAAAATTGAAATATTGATCATGATACATCATTCTTATATCCTCAAACTCAAAGCATGTTAGCTTGTCGGAGAAAGATAGTTTGTTTTGTTTTCTACACCAGTTGTTCCAGTCCAGAGCTGCCCTCTTCCAATTGCGTATGTTTAGAAGACTGATTGCGATCTTTTACGAGGTCTTCCAATTGGCTTAGGTGGGATCTTCAAAACTGGATTCAAGTATTTGACAGTATTCTTTAGGTTTTAAAGGAATACCGATGCAGTTTCTTGTTCTGAATGAACTCTTAGTTTTTTAAAAGTTCACTTTGCTAGTAACCTACCTCCAATACTCTGCAACTATTTTTTCCTTGGTTTTTCTTTTCACTTTCACAACCATTCGTTTATTTAGTACCTAATTCATTAAAACACAGGTAGAGCTACGAACTAATATTAAATGAATGTCACTTTTAGAAACAGAAAGATAATGGGAAAAACTTTTCTTGTTACAAAGCTCATATCATCGAAATATTCGTTTTCTTTAAAGCATTATACGAATATGGAAAATTTGAAATAGTGTGATGTGTTATTTTCTGAGAAATGTACGAAAGAATAATTATATCAACATATTTTATGGGAAAATTTTCCGCAGTTCTCTCAGTTTGCTTTGTAACTACCGACGACCGGTATTCAGTAAAAACACTTTATCAAATAAATGCTTCATTTGGTGAAAATGGAATTCTGGACACGGAAAACGAGGTTGGAAATACGAGGACCGACGTTGGAAACGTTTTTGTATGTTACTAAATTAGTTTAGGGGAAAAATTTAAACTGACCATCAACGTAAATAAAAATGTATAGCAATAAATATAAAAGACTGATTAGTGGTAACCACGAGGACTGTATCTAAATAATTATCTCATTAAACTTGTCGAATATAATGAAACGGAAACGGAACAAGCATTTTTGAACCGTAGAAAGAAGCCTGAAGTATGGTTAACTTACACTAAGGAATTCCTCAATTATTTACATGTTTCAAAGACCTAAAAAAAGTCATGTGGATATTATGTAAGTATGGAAATCAGTTCAATTTGATCAGAAATAAGGTAATGCAAGCATGGAAGTATCAATGGAGGGAACAAGCACTTGAACCGTAGAAAGAAGCCTGAAGTATGGTCAACCTACAGTAAGTTATCGAGGAATTGTTAAATTATTTATATATTTGATAAACATAATCCATCAGTAATGCCCGAGGAAAGATATAAATAAGAGGTAATGTATTTGCTGCACCTGCAGCCTAATCTTTAGAGATGCTATCATTGAACAGTACTAATTATCTTGATTAATTAGTAAAGTTTTTAATTTTTCTATGTTTAAGAAAGTTTCAAACGCTTTTGGTAGGTGGCAGTAGCTACACCGTTTGCATTAATGCTTAAATCAAAACCCTTATTATCAAACAAACATCAGTATCATATCGATTTTAGGGGGGAAGGTTTGTAAAATTGAAATATTGATCATGATACATCATTCTTATATCCTCAAACTCAAAGCATGCTAGCTTGTTGGAGAAAGATAGTTTGTTTTGTTTTCTACTCCAGTTGCTTCAGTCCAGAGCTGCCCTCTTCCAATTGCGTATATTTAGAAGACTGATTGCAATATTTTACGAGGTCTTCAAAACTGGATTCAAGTATTTTTCACAAAATTGTTTGCTTATCACAATGTCTGTTATCTATCGAGAGATATGTATTTTTGATATAACTCATGGGTTTCCATGTCGTGATTTCTCATTTCGGGACTTTGTTTTTTGCTACAAAATCCTTTCAAAGGATTATGTAATGTGCTACGTTTCATAGGAATGGTTTAGTAAATCCCCATAATATGAAACTTTATCATTAAATATCTCCCGAAATATTGATTTTAACGACTTGATGCTGTAGACCTATTTTGTAGAAAATGGAATTTTTTACAAGTTTGTTGTTCACATTTTCTTTATAGCTCTTTCCTTCACGTGATAAATGTAAAGAAATGGAAAAGATCGAGTTTTGAGGGTCGAGTTACGTTTTGGTCGCAATGGATACTTTTGTAGATCATTCAATTCTGAGAAAAACTGTCCATGGTCGATTCAATGCTAAGAATTTCCACTGAACTATAGAAATTTAAAAATAAAAAATCAGTTTCTGTGTTTTTTTTCAGGGAAAATCTTCACACCCACCAGTCACGGACTTAATATTAATATTAATGACATGAATATTCAAAGAATTTTTTCTGATACTTGCCAAATTTTAATTTAGAATAAACTTTGAATGTTCGTTTGGGCGTAGTAGTTTGCTAAAGAATTCTCGCCCTTTATACATTTCTTAAGATATCTTTAAACATACCACTTTTGATTCAATATAATCCGCTCCTGGGTTTTTTAGTTGCCCATCCGGTACAAGCGACTCACCCTGTTATAAAAATCTGTGTTTTCTTATAAATAAATAATAAGAAAGGTTTTATTTATATTATGATGTGAAGTTATTTGCTTGCTGAACGAAATATCAACGTCAAAATTTGTATAAACTCGGTCTAGTTGTTATATTTGGTTGCTAGAATAAATATTATAGCATTCCAAAGCAAATTATGTTTGTATGGTTCTCAAACCAGTTACGTAAATATTATAAACAAGTCCAGACGTACTTATTTTATTACTATAATTATATTTATGCAAATATGCCAGATTTTGTTTCAAGCTTTCATCTTATATCAACGCGATTACCAAGTTTGGTACATTAGTTTAAAAGTAATTAAAACTAGTCATTTTTCAGTACTTTAAACGCGATTATTTCGAAATTATATTTTTGAAAACTTCTCGTGTTATAACTTAAAAAATTATTGATAGATTTGACTGATTTTTTTTTATATTAATATCGGAAGGGTACACCTACAATTCCATAGATTTCCCTTTGAAAAAATACTTTTTTGGGGTCAAAAAAGTAGCCCTAAATTCTGCTTATTCTATTTTATCGAGCCTATACTTTTTTTAAATTTTATTGGTTCATTTTTTTCGTTTAAATGTCCTAGAGGAAAAAACTTTTATTTTCGTGTTTCAGATCAATAGTTAACGAATCAAATTGACCCCCTTTCTACCCCCCTTAAAAAATGAAACTAATTATTCTGGATAAAGTTTTGGAGACGGATCAACAAGAAATCACTACGAAATATTAACTGCAACTTTTCGAGAGTAAAAATTAAATTGTAAATGCGACGACCTTCTCAAAGTACTAGTTATAAATGGAGTTGAAATTTGTTTGAAATAAACTTCTCTAACTATCATTGTTCCTTAAGTTGAAGTTGTTATGAAGTCTATGAAAACTTCCAAAGAACAATTTGAGTTCGGTAATGAATTTTCACATCGAGGCAGTAAACGACAAACAATGTGTTTTTGCTTCTTCATCTTAACTGTTTACATTCTTGGAAACAGAGCAAATCATAGACCGACAAAAACTAACAATTCAAGTCTCGGTTAGAACTAGACGTATTCTACTTTATGGGTAGTGCATTGACTACGAGGTATAATCAAAAAATATCATCCACAATCAACGTGCGGCTTTCGAGCGTGATTTTTCGCGTATATAGAAGCGAAGGATGTTACCAAAGGCCAAATCATACATCAAATGCAAGGTAAATTCTACTATTTTGAAAGTTTAGATACGATTTGATAATTAGTGATGACAGGTTTTCAAAAGATTGACAGCAAACTGACATTAACAAATTAAATCACTCGCGATTTTTAATTGAATATCACGTACTAATTTACTAGAATGAAAAATAATAATTAATCTCTTAATATGTAGTACAGATGTTTATTTATTTATTTATTTATTTATTAGTTTTCCAAGAAATATTTGATTGCATTTAAAACAGTTTTGTTAGTTTTTTTTTTAAATAAATAATTACAATTTATGATAATTACAATTTTCTTCAGAATGTTTCTTTATGGCAAACGGTTTCTAAAAATCTCTTAAGCCATAAATCTTATAGAGTCGAACTTTTTGTTAAAAAATCGACTGAAAAATCATTTTTCCTATCTTTAGATTGTACAGGTTGTCTCTGTAAAAGTTAGGGATTGTAGTTTTAAATTCTTTGGATTATTGCTATCGGTTTTAGAGCTCTGAAATCCTTTTTTTGAGGTGTATTATTCCTCGTTTTCTATTTTTGATATTCTTTATAATTTTTTGTTTGTCTTGGCTCCTTTTTTTATTATTTTCCATTCCTTTCGGTTCAGGCATTTTACCCTCCAGTGCTCTTATGTCCTCCTCTATTTCGTTTCCCCAATCATTCTCGATCTGTCTTTTTTCCTTGGCCACAATGGGGTCGATAGAGTTATTATTTTGATCATTTCAGTTGGTTTTCTTCTCATTATCTGCCCAGCCCAACTGAGCGCTTGTATGTATCTCATTATATTTTCCTGGAGCTGGACTCTTTCTCTATTTTTTCGTTTTTCTTTGCTCTCCCTTCTCCTTCCTATTTTGTGTTTGGTCCTGTTATAGTTTTCTCGGTTCTTTCAGGCTCTTCTTCTTTCCTTTTGTTGAACAGGGGCGTATAAGGAAATTTTTTTATATTCACGTCATCTTTTTACTTTTTGCATTAAGTTCCGGAATACCCTGTAGATACCACAAAAATACGCGTATGGATCTCAAACGCGTGTTGAAGTAGACTTTGCGGCTCTAATACGCCGAAACTATTAATTTAAAAAAAAATATTATTTCATAAACTAGCAGAAATTTTCTCTAGTTTAACTATTTTTGTCATTCTCAAAATTCCCTCTCTGTTGTTTCATTTTTTTTTCGCCTTTTATATCTTTTTTTGTCTCTCCTCCAATTATTTCACCTGCATCCCTGGATGACAGTCTGTCATAACTCAATTGTCTATTATTTGACGTCTATGTCACTTTCCACGAGATGATTCAATTATTTTCGTCTTCTCATTGAAGGTTGGTAACCGTGGTTTTAATTGCGTCTTTGGAGAATCTACGGAGCCAGGATTTCTTCTGCCCGTTGATGCCTTTCTTTCTCCTCAACTCTGCCTAGGTATTTATCGTTGCGTCCTATGTAAGATATTTTTCTTATCTTAATAATTGTCAACAGCTTTCTTTTGCGACCAATGCGACTTAGTACTTCAGGGTATCTTCAGGATGCGTCTATAGACCCACATCCCAAATGCTTCAAGTTTTCACTCAGTACAGCAGTGCTGACCACACATAACATTCCATGAATCCTAATTCTGACGTGGAGGTTTAGATTTCTGTTTGCAAATTTGACGAATGCTTTTAGAACCATTTTAAATCTGATCTTGATTAGATTAATTATTGCCTTGCTTAACCCCTTTAACCTACAGCTCATATTAAGGAATGCAGACTCTCTTTTCAAAATGGCAATTTGAATGTTCATTTTATTAGAATATATCCCAACCAAAGTGTTTTTGAAACGTTTCAAAAGTAATAACGTTTGACGAGCCGCTCATTTATAAATTCGAAATAAATTTCACTCAAAGCTAGTCGGCATTTACAAAGGGATTATTTTAATTTTAAATTTAAAATATTGACGTATACTTCTCGGTGCTCTTAAATACAGCCCTGTGTTCGTCTTTTGAAACTCTTTGTTACATAATAAAATGCTCTTTGAATGGAATATTGAATTACAAAATAGACCTCAGACGATTTGTTCCTTTTCCTTGGTGAAAGTATTGTTTCAACTTTTCAGTATCTTTTCGCTTATCATTTTATTTACTGTTCTACTACAACGGGTTGTTTTCTTATAATTACAATTTCATTCTGATCTATCTCATTATATTTAACTCAATTGGAAATTTTTTTTTCATTGTTGTTTGTTGAAACGTGGGATACGCGATAATTATATAGTTAAGCGATTCAAAGTGTCCCTTATTCATGACTAAGAACTCTAACCTTAGTAATTTCGTCTTCAACATTGAATTATACTTGCATTCATGTTAGTTTTGTACTTTAGCTTTAATTAAGTGACTGTAAATTATAGTAATAATTGTATATGATGAGATTTAGTATTTAAGGCAGTTTGTACACTGATAATGGGCTCTTACTAGTTTGAGATTCGTCGAGTACGTTAATCAGATTATTTGAACCAAAAGTAACTTTATTTATTATCAATTTGCTTGATAAATCATATTTTTACAATATTGTGAGTTATTTAACTCGCGCAAATTGATTTAAATAACCTTAGTGTCATGTATGCATATTTTTTATATTTTGAAAACACAAATTCGTAACCTATCAAACTTTAACGTTATTTATAACGACCTAAGCTAACTTCACTTCAAACTAGATGGTTTTAAATTTTTATAAAACAATTAAATAGCATTTAAAATCAATAAATTTCATATTTATGTCTTATAAACATTTTGAAGTTTGTTTTTTTTCATTGTTGTTTGTTGAAACGTGAGATACGCGATAATCATATAGTAAAGCGATTCAAAGTGTCCCTTATTCATGACTATGAACTCTAACCTCAGTAATTTCGTCTTCAACATTGAATTATACTTGCATTCATGTTAGTTTTGTACTTTAGCTTTAATTAAATGACTGTAAATTATAGTAATAATTGTATATGATGAGATTTAGTATTTAAGGCAGTTTGTACACTGATAATGGGCACGTACTAGTTTGAGATTCGTCGAGTACGTTAATCAGATTATTTTAACCAAAAGTAACTTTATTTATTATCAATTTGCTTGATAAATCATATTTTTACAATATTGTGAGTTATTTAACTCGCGCAAATTGATTTTTAGATTTTGAAAATACAAATTCGTAACCTATCAAACTTCAACGTTATTTATATCGACCTAAACTAACTTAACTTTAAATTAGATGGTTTTCAATTTTTAAAAAACAATTAAATAGCATGTAAAATTAATAAACTTCATATTTATGTCTTATAAACATTTTGAAGTTTGTTTTTTTCAATGTATTGAAGTGCAGTCTACGAGCTCTTAACTTAAAATAGATAGAAAGGCCATACAAAACGTCATATTTAAAGTCAAAATGTTGGTATACCTGAATTGCAGTTCTAAAACATTGTAGCCATAACTTTTTTGGCACCAACTCTCCTTTCCATCGAATCATAGTCATTCAATGTCTTGTTCAGATGTATTTTTAGCCACTGAAGAGTCAGGTAAGCGCTGTACAGCACCAAAAAGTTAGAAAACATCATAAAATCACAACTAATTTCGAGTGCGAAGATTTCAACACTAATATCATGTTAGGGTTTGTCTTGTGTATCCAGAAAGTTCTATAAAAGCCTTTTATTCCTATATATCAAATTGCTGATGATTTGGAGAGGACGGTAGATCTTTTATTACACTATATCAAAACTTATTGCAGCATTTGGTTTCGTTTCATATCGTTTATGATGAGTGCTTATTTTGACCACGGATCAGTGTGATTAACTGCTGGTACAGTACTGGGATGTGAAGCCACTTCACTTTTGCCACGAGATAATATTAATCCTATCAACCCTACATAGGATCTTGTAAGGGAAAAACTATCTAATTTGCACCACCACCACATACTCTGACGTAGTTGCCTGTGGCGAGGTGCCAACGTAGACTTCGGCCACTTCCTTTTGTCGTGTACGACAAGGACAAAAAATTGTATTTGTACTGATTTGTTGGATGATGATGATGATGAGTTTGGACGCAGTCTTTAACGTTTTGTGATAACCAAAAATTCATTATAAAATGGTTATAAGAAATCAAAAATAATCGATTATTATTTTTCACTGGTAATTAGACATAATATTTAAAACACCCTCGAGGTTGCTGGTAATATAATTGATGTGATATTTTTTGATGAAAAATTATGTATTTTCGAAAGGGAGACTCGTTTTTCGATTTTAACTAGAGAGATAATAGTGCAGTAGATACGTTTATTCATGATGAATTAACTAACACGGTAATTAAAGGGAAAGTTTGGGGTGAAAAAAGAAGGGGTAATTAGAGAATGGCGTACATGAAACGAGTTCAAAGCGGACGTTATATTCGCATTACAAATTGTATGTGTTACCCACAAAAAACATTGTAATTGAAATATAATTCAAATGAATAATTGCCGACTAGTTAGAACTAGAATTAGAGTATTGAGTAAATTTTGAAATAAAAACTCTTGGATTGGAAACAATGTTATTGTAATTCAAATCATGTTACGAACCGTTTTTAAGACAGGTGATATCATTTCCCATGATAATGCTCGACCTCACAATGCTAATGTTTTAAAAAAAACTCTTACAGGACTTTTTAAACATCCTTTGTGAAGCTGGACCTTCGTAAACCCACTGTGTATAAGAATACAGCATGGTAGAGAAAAGATGATCCTGATGAAGTGCTTCAGGTCCAGTTTAGATCGTTTTCCAATTAATCCACGTCTTTTTGCCTTTCTGGTCTCGTCCAATAGATAGTCGACGTGTCCTTCACGATTTCTCTCATCTTCTTTAGGTACAACTACTGATGGATCTGCTTGGTTCTAATGTGCCTTAAGTTGATGCTCTGTTTAGCTCGGAGCTTGCTAAGTTGCTGCTCTAATTCTAGAAACTTGAGAACTTCCTTCAGAAGAAGTTTCTTAGATTGTGGAACTTACTTTCCATTGTGAAAACATCTAATTTGAATGATGCGTTTTCTAAATAATTACAGCTTCTGAATAGAAATGAAAAATTGTTTCTGGTCAGGTTTTTTATGGAATCTAATTTGGTTTTTTCCTGTATTTGGAATGAATAGGATAGTGGTCACTAAAAACTAGATTGAAGGAAGGGCTTTCATCAAGTGAAAAAAATGTGTTACGAGAAAGTAAAACATTTTCATAGGCGATAAAATCGTATCACGTGATAAATGGACGAACCAGTCAACAATTCACACCCCTTACTGTTCACGTGCCACTCAAAGGGATAAAGGGGAGTTTCTTTCTGGCTACCCAGGACAGGACTAGAATCGTAATTACCTACAGCTGATAAACTATGAATATATAAGTCGAAATAATAATTGGAAAAGCAACAGAAATGATTTTACCCATTTTTTGTTTAACTTTTTTGGGATTCCGTCCCGAGGCATGTCGTACAATTGAACAGTGAGGAAAGTCTCGGCTTTTCCACAACAATCTTCTTAGATTTTTTTCCACGTTTTTTAATTATATATAAAAAGAGGAAAAGGAGATATTTAGATCGCTTGAAATCTCCAATCCACGTCTTTTTATGTCACTTCATTTTGAATTATTAGAAAAACTATTTTGTACTTTTGAGTTTGAGAAAAATAAAGGCAATAGGACAAAATTATTAAATTAGTATGATCTAATGAGAAATATGCAAAATTACAAGGTTTCTAGATCTTGAATACGTCGGAAAGTTATAAAAAATAATCTCATTCCAGCGATCCTTTATACAGTATGATACAAATTTAGTTTTCGTCAATTCTGCTTTGTATTATTGAATATCGAATAATAGTTGCCATCTACTTTCTGCAGGTGAAAGTTTTAAGGCTAGAAAACAGTAATAAATCACTCTAGATCAGATCTGGTTTATACTGTGGGTGGTTAATGAATTATAAGTGAATTTAGCGGTTTTAGCCATCGCGATTAACGATGTGCGAGAAGGTGCGTTCTTCTAATGGAAAAGAATTTTCCTTTTCTTCAAATGCAGTCGATTTTTAGAAAATTTCTCCGTTTAACTCTTCAGACTATCTACTCTTGTTATTATTTTACCTTTTTGGTAGGTAGTCGATGAATATAATCCCAGGACAATCCCCAATCCTTTTTTCAAAGTAGGTGCATCCTTTGTAATCCACATTTTGCTCAAATCGCTTCAAGTAGACCCCGGAAAATGTTCATTCGAACGCGCTTCTTGATGAGTTTATGGTCGTATCGAAAGCTTGTGGCCAGGCAAGTTTATAGGTCTTGATTTTTAATTTTAATCTCTTCTTTTTGCCATAATACTTGCGAAAATAAAGTCTAATTTCACTCGGGAATCCAATACCAACCTAAATAACATTTTCGTTTGTGGTGATTCTGTAGTACGCGTTTCTTTCGTTAGATGTCGTCCACGTCCAGTTGTTCAGTCGATCTGCAGCTAGCTCTTCTTTATTATTGTTTCGTGTAGATTCTAAAAGTCAGATTTTCACGAAATTCATCCCGTAGCGAAGTGCAACCACGATTGAATTCGTAAAACCAGTGAAACACGTCGAAGCCAGTCGGCACATAGCTGAAGGGGGTTTAATCCACGTCGAATCCGGTATCTGAAGCAATCCTCGTAGTAAAACTACAGATGGGACTATTATATTTGTAACGTTGTTTTGTGAAACTATATTTTCAAAATATTTTTGTCTTTGTTTCAGTACTAATATTCCGAAAACGTTTGTAATGTTTCCCTTTTCGGATATATAGTTTTTTAGTTGTGATAGCATTCGAACGTACGTTATGGAAAACATCGAACTGATGTTTTTATTTCTGGATCTGTTTGGAAATTCCTGATATCCAAACCGATGATCGATTTGCCAATACGGTGGTTATCTCGTTTAAATGCTAATGTGACATTTTCTAGTCGGTTCGAATCCGTTCCTGTTATTTGAGTATCAACCGACGCAAGGATCAAAGAATCATTTTTCATTTTTAGGACTGCAATGAAGAAATACTCGACGCTAACATATCCTTATAATTTTTCAATGCATTATGTCGCCGGACGGAGACATTATGTGAAAGGACTGAAAAATTATTAGGTCTGTACACAAAGAGCAGGTGTAACAATGAATTTCCCTATGAAAAAATTTGAATTTATGAATATATATTATTTTACTAAATTGATTTATTCATCATGCGAAGAATATTATCATGATTAATTTCATATTGCAGCAGGTCTGAGTGCTTTGCTCCGCTTCTGATCTATTTAGAAATCGGTTACATTGGGACACAAACATTATTTTTTTATTTTAGAACTAAATAGCTTATTAAAGTAGAATGTACCTAACTTAATGCGAAAATGGCGTTGCGTTCTAAGCTTTTTTATGAAATTAATATAACTTCTAAAACTTGTACTTAAAGTTTCTTTTTTTATCGAGTTTTTCTTCCGATTTCTTCCGGTTTTTTATTACTGGTAGTACCTCGTATGGTTTCTATCCTCTTTGTTGATTTCGTCCATCCAGGTCTTCCTTGGTCTCGCTCTTATCTTCACCTCCGATTACAACATCAAACTACATGAAATAAGTCTTCTTCGCATTCTTCAAGGAATGGTCAGCAAGCAAGGTTTTGAATCAAACATTCTTCACCAGCATTCTTCAGTAAAGCATTGAAAAGTTGGTTATACAGGCCTACTCCCTCAGGAAATTATCATTTCCCTTAGCAAAGTACCTGATGCATCTCAATCCATTTTCTAACCAAACTCGCCTCTAATAAATTCGCTAAATCATGCCATTTCTAATAATGGTATGTTGCCACTTGATTTTATCTTGTCCACGTGTCGTTCACAGGTTTTCTTCGACTTGATCCGCTTATCTTCTTCAAGGCCTTCAGATGGGTGTTTGTATACGTTGAGATTCCCTACCAGCGGACAGTCTGTGCACGTGGTCCAGCTACTGGTTCTATTTAGCTCCCAGAGTGGTCAGTATGCTTGAGGCATCTTACATTCCTTCACCACAGCTCCGAAGATTCGACGGAACATTTTTGGAAGGTCTTGGTGTGTTTCTTTGTCTTTTGATTACAGACCAGACTTCATCACTGGTCTTATGAAGGTCTTATCTTTGTGTTATTAGTAGATTGAACGCGGCTCTTCAGGTCTTCTCTAGTTTCGTTTCTTCCGGTGACTATAGAAACTAATCCGGATCATAAAATCATTCATTCTTCTTAAATGGGTGCCTAAGATTAATTTTTTGGAATTTTAAAATAAAAACAGCTTATCAATATCATTAACGATTATTGTTAGTTAATGAAATTTTAAAATTTGGCGAATTCGCGGTTCGTTTGATATACCGCGGAATTCGTTTGATATTTGTTTCATATATGTTTTTATCATTTTATCATGATTTGTTTGAATGGTTTCTTGTTGATCTGATAACTAAGACTTACTTGTTTTTTAGTTTTTTCTGTTTATTTACTTTCTAGAATTCTAGAAATCTGCTATATAAATCGAGCATGGAATGTTTTTTATTTTGAATTTCGAAATGTTCTTTAAATATTTTTAATTGTGTGTTATATAATTTTGAGATTAAGTTTAGATAATTTTTTTACTTTCATTTCGATTTTATTCGATATTAAAAGAATATAAAGAATTTATTATCTAAATATAATGTATTCATCTCGCACATATAACATTTCTTTTTTGAAAAGAATAAAAGTTCAATAACTTTCCGATGGATGAATTTAAAAAAAAATTGAAAGAATTCCAAGCGGAGTTTTGCGGAGAATATTTAATTTCAATATGAATTTGAATTACAAATGAGGTGATTGTGGGAAGAGCGAGGTATAAAGGGCTGTTGAGGTATTCAAACATATGTATTCAAGAACGTTAATAATCAAATCAATTTCGCGAATATTAAACTTGAATAATAAAATTTGGCAAAAACTGAGTGAATATAGAGATTTATGTGAGCCGTAGATGAACGCAGCGGCTGATTCAGACATTCTAGAACCCAAAAAAAGGCAATTGGGAACTCATTCGTTCGACCTAGAGGTAAAAGAAACTTAAGACGAATCAGGAATCGACACCATTGATTATATTTGTTAGAAGCTTTAGTGACAATGCCTCAGATGATTTGGAACTCAGCCAATAAGGAATTTCGGGTTATATTTTTTCTTATTTCTTAATTTTGTTAATGGTATCTAGGATTAATAACATGTTAAACTTTCCCGGACCTATCAAATCCATTAATTCAGCCTTAAATTCTATAGTAAGGTTTGCGGTGAATTTAAAGGTCTTAAATCATCATCAACCGCTTCTTCTGGCGTAGAAAAACGTTGACCTTGTAATTTCTTTTTGATCTACGGGAATAAGAAGACACCATTGAGTGCCAAACAAGAACTGATGTGCGAGAACTCGTGGTGAGGAATCATTTGACTTCTGCGATTAGTTTCATTGATTTTTTCGAAAAAAATGCTTGTGTACCATTCATAATTGATCGTTCTATATTGGTCTAATTGAAAAGTGGTATAACGTCTAGTATTTTCGAAAAAACAAGCGACCATTTGCTTTGAATTTTGATAGATTTGAATCACACAATCGATTTTTTATCTATCGATCCAAGATTCGTCGCCTATTACAAAATTTATTACTACAATCGATAGTTTCTCCAGTTTATATGTTAATAAGGTTATTACCTTTTACTAGATGTTGTTTACCTTGTGAGGTAATTAATCTGGATCTTCAATGGGTGGTTTTAGCATTGTAATTACCATCTAGTCTTCTGGACTTATTCTGGTAGCTCGTAAGTAGTCTTGGTTAAGTCCATGATGTTTAATTATTGATTTTGAATATATAAAAGTTGAAAAGAAGACTTGGGCTCTCTCAACATTACTATAATTCGATGATTCTTTGTAAATCGATTACATGTGATCTATTGAAATTGTCACACATTTGCCCGTCAGTAATATGACGTTAGTATAAGTATAGATTTGTCATTTTTGATAACCACAGCTTGATAATTTGTTTAAACAAATAAAATATGGGAAATTGGCAATTGGAAATCGTTAGGATGGCAATGTACGTGTCATTTCCCGTGATAATGTTCGCTTATTTTAATCAACCGCAATATTTTGAAGATTGGGTGGTGAAAACGAAAAGAGAAATATTTCCCCCGGAGTCAACTGAAACGCAAAAAGAGTTAGAAATGAATCTAGCGGCTGCCAGGAGGAAGCAAGAATTACGACTTTTAAACCAACTAGAAAGTAAGGGTAGTGGATAAATAATTTAAGGAGGAAAGAGAATTTTATATTCTAGTTTAAGCTTGAATACACAATTTAACGACGATGTGAATTTGAATTTGAAATAAATGGAAAGCGTGATATAAAAAAAAACAAACAATTCCTCTTATTTAATCGATGGAATGAATATTCGGTCTTCGGTACAGTTTAGGGAATTATAATAACGGCACGTTTACGTGTCAAATCTGGTTATAAATCTTTACTTTGTGTTCTATTGAACGTGATATCTGGCATAACTTTGTAAATAGAATTTCATTCGAAAATCTGTTATATTCGTAATGTCGAAGTAATCATATTAACAGCAAAAATAGAATTAAATAACTCAATTCACCAACTTGCTTTTTAAAAAGAATTTATTTAGCAAACTGAGGTTTGCTTATATTAAATTGAATGAACGAAGTATTAGTTTTACAAGCTTCTTTATATATTAGTTCTTATGCAATAATAATTAGCTTTTACCCGCGGCTTCGCTCGCATCGAATCCATTAAATAAGTATCAGAAATCATTATCCATTATCATAGAAAAGAACGAACACAAAAATCCATAACTCCACATTGAATGTCCGCGCCTAGGTCCTCTCCAACTTAACCGATTCAAGTGTTCAAAAACTCAAAAGAAAGAAGGTGTTTCAGCGAGTGTTTTTAAACCAAAACGAACTCTGTAGCTATATTAGAACCTGATATATAGATCTTTGAATGTAGAAAAATTGCCAAAAACCTACAAAAATCCATAACTCCACATTGAATGTCCGCGCCTAGCTCCTCTCCAACTTAACCGATTCAAGTGTTCAAAAACTCAAAAGAAAGAAGGTATTTCAGCGAATGTTTTTAAATTAAAACGAACTCTGTAGCTATATTAGAACCTGATATATAGATCTTTGAATGTAGAAAAATTGCCAAAAACCTACAAAAATCCATAACTCCACATTGAATGTCCGCGCCTAGCTCCTCTCCAACTTAACCGATTCAAGTGTTCAAAAACTCAAAAGAAAGAAGGTGTTTCAGCGAGTGTTTTTGAACCAAAACGAACTCTGTAGCTATATTAGAACCTGAGATATAGATCTTTGAATGTAGAAAAATTGCCAAAAACCTACAAAAATCCATAACTCCACGTTGAATGTCCGCGCCTAGCTCCTCTCTAACTCAACCGATTCAAGTGTTCAAAAACTCAAAAGAAAGAGGGTGTGTCAGCGAGTGTTCTTAAATTAAAACGAACTCTGTAGCTATATTAGAGCCTGAGATATAGATCTTTGAATGTAGAAAAATTGCCAAAAACCTACAAAAATCCATAACTCCACATTGAATATCCGCGCCTAGCTCCTCTTCAACTCAACCGATTTGAGTGTTCAAAAACTCAAAAGAAAGAAGATATTTCAGCAAGTGTTTTTAAATCAAAACGAACTCTGTAACTATATTAGAACCTGAGATATAGATCTTTGAATGTAGAAAAATTGCCAAAAACCTACAAAAATCCATAACTCCACGTTGAATGTCCGCGCCTAGCTCCTCTCCAACTTAACCGATTCAAGTGTTCAAAAACTCAAAAGAAAGAAGGTATTTCAGCGAATGTTTTTAAATTAAAACGAACTCTGTAGCTATATTAGAACCTGATATATAGATCTTTGAATGTAGAAAAATTGCCAAAAACCTA
This sequence comes from Diorhabda carinulata, assembly GCF_026250575.1. NCBI lineage: Eukaryota > Metazoa > Arthropoda > Insecta > Coleoptera > Chrysomelidae > Diorhabda > Diorhabda carinulata. The sequence continues at coordinate 22,802,656 of NC_079468.1, forward strand.
CAAAAATCCATAACTCCACGTTGAATGTCCGCGCTTAGCTCCTCTCCAACTCAACCGATTTAAGTGTTCGAAAACTCAAAAGAAAGAAGGTATTTCAGCGAATGTTTTTAAATTAAAACGAACTCTGTAGCTATATTAGAACCTGATATATAGATCTTTGAATGTAGAAAAATTGCCAAAAACCTACAAAAATCCATAACTCCACATTGAATGTCCACGCCTAGTTCCTCTCCAACTTAACCGATTTAAGTGTTCAAAAACTCAAAAGAAAGAAGGTGTTTCAGCGAGTGTTTTTAAACCAAAACGAACTCTGTAGCTATATTAGAACCTGATATATAGATCTTTGAATGTAGAAAAATTGCCAAAAACCTACAAAAATCCATAACTCCACATTGAATGTCCGCGCCTAGCTCCTCTCCAACCAAACCGATTTAAGTGATCAAAAACTCAAAAGAAAGAAGGTATTTCAGCAAATGTTCTTAAATTAAAACGAACTCTGTAGCTATATTAGAACCTGAGATATAGATCTTTGAATGTAGAAAAATTGCCAAAAACCTACAAAAATCCATAACTCCACATTGAATGTCCGCGCCTAGCTCCTCTCCAACTTAACCGATTTAAGTGTTCAAAAACTCAAAAGAAAGAAGATATTTCAGCAAGTGTTTTTAAATCAAAACGAACTCTGTAGCTATATTAGAACCTGAGATATAGATCTTTGAATGTAGAAAAATTGCCAAAAACCTACAAAAATCCATAACTCCACATTGAATATCCGCGCCTAGCTCCTCTCCAACTCAATCGATTTGAGTGTTCAAAAACTCAAAAGAAAGAAGGTATTTCAGCGAGTGTTGTTAAACCAAAACGAAGTCTCTATCTTGAATAGAACCTGAGATATTGAGGATAGAACGTGTGTATGTGAAAAACTCCAATAAGTACAGTGGGAAATCGCATTTGAGTATAACTTGAGAATGGTGGAAATTAGATGAAATCCGATGGTTGATGGCTGATCTGTGCATCAATACCTTTCATTGAAAAAAAGAATTAAGCAAATCGGTTGGGTAGAACGCCTGAACGGACTCGGAATGGAAATCAACAATTTTTTTAATATATAAGATTAAATCATAAATAATTGTCGACAATGCCTTGATGGGGTTGAAGTTGAATCTATAAAACTGACAGAAATACTAAACACAGACAAATTTATAGCAACGATAACTTAATGTGGCTAGAGTTCATGATAATAAATAAGTAATTGATGATGATCCCCCGCTTTGTTTTGGATAACTTTACTATAGCAACTTATCTTAAACAGGTTGAAAGATTTGAATTTCAAATATGCCGCCAAAAGCAGTAAGGAAACTGTTATTTCCATGTGCGCTTAAAACTGCTAATGAACAAAGAGATGGCGCTGAAATTGAATTTTGGTTGATCTATGGGGCGATCGGAGTATCTCTCTTTAAAAATGTGTTCCGTCATATAAAAATAATTTCCACTTTCACTTAAATAGTTGTTACTTTGTCAGCTACCATTTTTTGAGAATTAACCATTGTAAATTCAAAAAATTTAGTTTGATTGAATGGGTATATGTAAACCGATATTTATATTTCATGAGTTTTTCGTTAATACTACACGGATATCATTATTTTGAAGACACATTTTGTACAACAACCGAATTTTTCATTGAACAAACGTCTTAGAATAACCCTTGAGCAAATTTCATATATGTATTTTAGAAACCGAAATATATGAAAACAACTTTTGTTGATTCAGTGTTTTCGTCACTTATGAATAAACATGATGGAAAAATTTTATTTGCGTTTTCCCAAATAAATATAACTTCAATTGAAAATTGGATTGCTTCATATCAAATTTAGTATATATGAAATTTACGATACCGATATAGTCTCTAGATAAACATAGTAGCTATACAAAATGGCGGAATATATGATGCATAGCGTCTATTTTGAAAATAGCAACATTTCATAACCCTGAACAGTTCGAGAGTGGTTGTAAATCTTCTGGAAACTACCAAAACAAAATACTAGAAGTTTAAAGTCGAACACTTCAATGCATATCAAATAGATATTGGAATAACACAATGTTTTGACGAATAACCTTTTTATTGGTTGCTTGTTTCAGATATAACACTGTTATCTTTTTAATTTCGATTTATTGCGGCGTGGAAACTCGAAGATTTATCTTTTTCCAAAAACTACTATAGGAATAAGTTTACATTCAGTTTTAAAAGCGATGGATTAGTGAGATATATTAGGCTTTTAATATTCCGCGAATCGCGAATAATTTCAACGTCAATATTAGTAGGCGTTGAAGTCTTGACAGCTGTCATTAGCTGTCATTCGATATATTAGAGTACGACTTTGATGAAAAATATGCCTTTGCGCTAATTGAACATTCACATTTCCTTTGCCTGTTTTCCAGTTTATTATCGATTCTTTTTGTAAAGCCTAACGATTGAAAAGTCTAGTTATTTAATAGGCCCATAATGCCTTCAGAACCGATTGTTGTGTTAAGAATTGTTGCGCTGTTACAAGATGGTCGGGGGAAACGTGAAACTGCAAGAATTATTGGTGCTAGTCTTTGTGGTGTGCAAAGGGTGTACCAGCGCTTTCTGGAGACTGGCCACTAGAAGACCACAGTTACCACTCAACGAGATGACCGTTTTTTGGTTTGCACAAGTTTGCGGAATAAGACAGCTACTGCGGTTTCAATGCGAAATCTGTTGGAAGAAGTGAGAAATGTCAACGTTAGAAGAAGCCTTCATGCTGCTGGACTGTTATGCAGAAGAATGGCTACAGGCCCCCCGTTGCAAAGCCCGGCATCGAACTGCAAGATTGACATTTCCCAGAGATCACGTTCGTTGGAATAATGATGACTGGAGCTGGGTATTGTTCTCAGATGAGTCGCGTTTTTGCCTCACTGGGTCAGATGGACGTCGACGAGTGTGGAGAAGACCTGGGCAAAGATATGCTGAAGTTTGCGTCTTCCATTTGTCGGTGGGCCAGTTATGGTTTGGGCGGGAATCATTGCACAAGCTCGTACAGAGTTGGTCTTCATAGAAAATAACTCCCTAACCTCCCACAGGTACATTACATAGGTGCTAGAAGACCATGTTATGCCTTTCATGGTGACTATGGGGTGACATTATGCAAGGTAATGCGAGACCACATACAGTAGAAATTAGGCGGTTTAACTGGCCAGCCCGCAGCCCAGACATGAATCCCATAGAACATGTCTGGGACGAGTTGGGACGACTGATCCGCAGACACACACCAGCACCAAGAACTGCCCAGGAGCTGAGAAGATTGCTGCTGCAGGAATGGGATAACATCGACCAGAATGTGATTCAAAGTATGCCGCGCCGACTTCAAGCAGTTATCGATGCAAGAGGAGGGAATACACGTTATTAGTGTCAAGTTTTTTTTTTTATTTTGTTCGTTCCATATCTTTCCTAACAACAAAATGTTAATTTGTTGCATTTTTCTTTAGTATAGAGTATCACATTCAGCCATATCCAATTAAGTATAAATATATAAAAGTGAGTTTCTGTTTAAGAAAACAGTGAAAATCTTATATGAATCTGGTCAGAGAAAACTGCTTTTTACTTTTATTCCAAGAATAACAAACTACTCATCGTGTTATTTATTTTTTAACTCTTCACAATAATGATAAAAAGAATGTTAGGGAAACGTAAAAAGTCTCTACTGAAAAGAATATTCCAAACAGACAAACTACAAACTCGAGTGAACGTGCTTAGAAAACGTTTCGAATATCTCTGACCGTTGTAGCAACTAAAATAATATGAAAAATAAACTGAAACGTAGCGAGCACATGTGTGGATCTTTATATAATATTTTTGATAAATAATTGGATGGATTTTATAGTACAGCGAGTACATAATCTTATCGTGCAGGTATGGAGTGGAGAAAGAAAGAAAAAGCCAAAGCTAATTTGTCTACTACCTAAGTAATTACGATTTTTTTGGGCCGACGTCGGATCCACTGTCTGGGACCTTTCAAGCGCTTGGAGGAAAACGATTTGAAACTAACCATGAAGTCAAAATATTCGCCCGACTGGTTTATTCAATTCTATGAAAGAAAATGTGTCATTTTTGAAAATTTGTTTCAAAAATTATTAAGAAAAACATAAAATTAAAAGAGAGAGGAATAATTTGCGAAAATACAGCTATTTGGTTAATTGGTTAATATCAAATGATGTCTCAATGATTCCAATATGTAAATTAATGAATAATACACTGTGACTTCCCTATTTTCCTTTCAAAAATTGAGTTTGTTGTGGAATTAAGCTTTCTTGAGACTAATATATATATATAAAATACTTCAAACAAAACTGGCGTCTCTTATAGCTTTTAAATTAAAAGTGGCAGAGGCCTCCCTCTTGGCAGAGAAAACGGTTTATTATTAAACTTGAAGGAAGTTAATTAAAATTGACAAAAGCTTGGTGTAGATAAGGCGGCAATGTCAAGAAAGTTTGTGTTAAGTGACAAATACAAGCGCAAAAACAATACGTTTTGGAAAATGGAGAAATTTTGGTAATATTTTGATGGTTTATAGATCAGCTGTGACATAATTGATTCATACAATGAAGTTAACGATGAAATTTTCATCAAAACCGTCAATACAATAATATTCATATCCCGCTAACTACAGGGGAATTAATCTGCTTGATACAACATTGGAGTTCGTTACATCCCCAACACTAGCAGCAAGGATTCAGATCAGGAAGATCCTGCATTGATACTCAGACCATAAAGTTCAGGCGCGTATTAATGGTAAAAAAACAAAACCCATAACAGCCATCAATCCCTAATGATAAAATGGTGAAGCCAAGTAGGCATACACTATGTAGGTTAGGCAGTCAAGATAGTACGAATTGCCAGTGGCAAACTAGAAGGTACTTTGTGCGATCGCGGTTTTTTATTCCTTCTACTTTGTTGAAAGAGTCCTGAGCCTCCTTTTTCCTCACATTATTTACTCAACTCATTCACTACTTCTAAACGCTCCACTATCTACTTTGAATCGATTTTATAGCTGCAGAAATGATTATTATATCTTTTAATCGAAAGTTACTGTTCAAATTGATTTGAGCAACGTCTAGAGCTACACCTTGGGGTTCCTATTGATTCGGTTATTGCAAGAAATAACACTAAACATAACAGATGATAATCAAACGGGGTGAATTCTTAAGAGTATGCAGCTTGTGGGAGTACTTTCCACGCGGTATCGTGATCACCTTATTTTTCTTTAATTCTTGTCTATGGGGACAATTCTCTATCTCGTACGCGTGTTTTTGAGTGGTGTAAGCGTTTTGGTGAGTGCCGAGAAAGCACTGAAGATCACCAACGCCCAGGTCGCCCTGTGACTGTTCCAACTCCAGCAACAGTGACCAAAATCAACCGAATTGTACGTACGGATCGTCGAATGAGCATTCGGATGATTACCGAGGCTGTAAACGCTGGTAAAGAAACGGTTAGAAACATTTTACTGGAGGAATTACACATGACAAAAGTCTGTGCGAAGTTGGTGCCAAAAAATCTGACTCCTGACCAAAAGCTCTTTGTCAAATGGTCTGCTCAGATTTCCTTGAAAGGTTAGAAAAATAAAAAGTCGGTGGAAGCGGTAAAGCAAAAAATAGCAGAGCTCCTAAAGACTTTAATCAAAGAAGACTTCCAGGAGTGCTTCATCAATGGAAAAAACGTATGGAAAGGTGTGTGAGGCATAATTTCTGTTCAATTATTGTGAACGTCTTTTGAGCATCTATTCGTACCATGTAGTACCAACTTCACAAACTTTCAGACACCACGAAGTGACTGTTATTGAAGCAGTTCAAAGTTCTCGCAAACTTTTGTTTCCTTATTCAAGTATTTGGAATTAACTGTATCTACGTCTAAAAGAATCGTTATTTTGTGCTACTTCTGTCAGTTTATTCGAGTTAATAGAAGCACTTTGCTACTATATGTAATATGTATAGAATATTTCAGTTTTGTGTTGCTTAATTATAGTAACAAACCAGAAACGTTCGAAATATTTTAGCTCCGAGGTTTAATCACATTGAAACAAGAACTTCTATCACCAAACTACATTCTGAGTCGTAACATTATTTTGGCTAAACTCCTTACAACTTGTTTCTTACTCCTTTCTCTATATAGAGGATATAAAGGTTATACCCTTGACACTGGATCTTATTTGTGAGGTAGTAAAAATAAACTAAATGTGCGAAGTTGGAAACGGTTTTTCTACGGTTGTTTCCCAGCTGACGTAATTACAAATATACATGAAGCAGTCAAGGAGATTCATGAGACAAATGCTATAAAAAAACATTTGAACAGAGTTTAATTTTCATCGATAGTATCAAGAGCTAGAAAAAAAATATTATCTACAGAGAGGCCATAGAAATAAATATATCTCGATATTCTGCATTCATTAGCTTCTTGTGGTTTAATCTGTATATCTAAGAATTCAATTTGGTGCACGATTATGGTATTTTTTGCAATAATTACCACAAAAAATCGTCGTCTATTTGGTACCAATCGTTTTTCTGGATATTCCTGTCCAATTTGTCTCACAATGGGTTTGAGGTCGGATGAAATTATTATTTTCTGTAAATATTACTTTCCATTTCTTCCTAATATTCTTTTCACAGCTACGAGGAATCCCTTAAAATTTTATCAGGTCTCCAGTCCTCCAAAACATCCCCAAACCATCACCGAGCCACCGCCGTGTTTTATAATCATCAAAACATCAGTTTTCCATTTGCCCTGAGCACAAACATTATTTTCCAATTCTTTATAATATTTTTTACACAGCTTCGAGGATTCCCTTGAAATTTTATCACGTTTCCAGTCCTCCAAAACATCCCCAAACCATCACAGAGCCTCCGACATGTTTTATAGTCATCAAAACATCCGTTTTTGGAATCCCTTGAAATTTTATCAGGTCTACGGTCCTCCAAAACATCCCCAAACCATCACCGAGCCACCGCCGTGTTTTATAATCATCAAAACATCAGTTTTCCATTTGCCCTGAACACAAACATTATTTTCCAATTCTTTATAATATTTTTTACACAGCTTCGAGGATTCCCTTGAAATTTTATCACGTTTCCAGTCCTCCAAAACATCCCCAAACCATCACAGAGCCTCCGACATGTTTTATAGTCATCAAAACATACGTTTTTGGAATCCCTTGAAATTTTATCAGGTCTACGGTCCTCCAAAACATCCCCAAACCATCACCGAGCCACCGCCGTGTTTTATAATCATCAAAACATCAGTTTTCCATTTGCCCTGAGCACAAACATTATTTTCCAATTCTTTATAATATTTTTTACACAGCTTCGAGGATTCCCTTGAAATTTTATCACGTTTCCAGTCCTCCAAAACATCTCCAAACCATGACCGTGTTTTATAATCATCAAAACATCCGTAATTCATTTGCCGTGCGTACAAAGACCCTTTTTGTAGACCTAAAAACCTCAAATGTTGACATATCATTCCCTAAGTCTGTAAGACCAGGTTCAAACTCAGCAAGTCAATATACTAAATGGTCCTTTTTAATGGAGCAGAGTGCGGATAATACGTAGAAGAAGTAGCTTCACTTAAATGGCTGTCACTTTTTTCTGACTAATCGAAATGTCATTAAATTTGACACATAGTCTCTTGACAGTTGGTACTTCATAAACGTCATATAGATTTGACAATGGCAACGCCATCTGTGTGTCAGTCACCCGACTGACTGATTAAGTGATGTAATTAATTATAATTTTCAAGTAGGACGTTTTTACTTATAGTTCAATAGTTGAGACTTTCTGTATACTCGTTATCTATGTTAATATGATCCGATTATCGTTGATTATTATTTTAACAACCCACATTTTAGGTTATTGCTCTGAATCCAATTAAACAGTTGATTCCTTCCTTCATAACGCCCTTATAATAATAAACACTTTGAAAGTTCTCATGCCTAGCGGTAATCTGTTCCGTGCAAATCGCTCCGAGCATTTATATAACGAAACTTTTCTAAAACCTTCGAATAAGTGAATGCATAGTTCACTAAATGCAGTTAACCTTTCAATTACATCGGTTAATGACCAGCGGTGGTTAACTTCCTGCAATTTCTCAAGAATTAGAGATAGCGACGAATGTGGTTCTGGCTATGAGTTATTAACTGGAAAATTATAATTCACCAACCCATTAGAATAGAATTCCCATGAAGATAAACTATTCCAATAACATTCCAGTGAGGGACAATAATATCGATTCTAAAGGGAGGTTTTTGAGAGCACTCTAAATCTAACCTACATATTTTCGTCGAGTCTCAAAACATCTGATAAAGAACGCAAGCTCGCTATCAAGACATAGTTAAATCAAGCAACGTTAGAACTGAAAACCCTATCAAACAGAATCGAAATAACGAAATACAGAGCTACCTCAGTAATTTAACCACAAAAGTTTGTGTCTTATGGAAAACAACGAAAAAAATAAACAGACTCCAGCCAATAAATCCTCCTACTTGCACTCTTCAAGGTTTTTGGGCATAAAGCAACCAAGATAAAGCCACGTGTTTGCCAAACACTTAGTACAAGTCTTCAAGGCCAACCTCTTCAACATTGAGATGGCTATTTAGAAATTGATTGAGTAAATTGTTGATAGTAAACGTTTGTGCAAAAATAAAAGTCACCCGCGAAGGTTTACGTGTAACTTTTGGTAAGGAATCACCATCATGGTTACAATTGGTTTGCAAATTTTCGTTATGGTCGTGCGACAAATGTCGATAAGATCGGTCAAAACGGTTGTCATTCCGAAAAACATTGATGCTGTGCACAAGATGATTAAAGAAAATCGGTATGTGATGTTGTTCAAAAAAATTCTTTATTTGTAGCTCCCAATAAGTCCTTCAGAAATCGAAGCTTCATTACAAAACTAATAAGTAAAACGCTTTTACAGATGAGTCAAAATTGATCAAACTCTAGCAGAAGATGGCTATGTAAGGCAATTACAGTTCTGTTTGTCTTTGGGAGAGCTACATTTGGAAAACAAAATTTTTCATGAATTAGTAATAATTCTCGGTCACAATGGTGCCCCAAGACGGCTGCCTGTTCATTCTACACAAAGGAATTCTGATCGGTTTGGTAAGAAAATACGTTTGAGAAAATTAGTGTCAACTTGTTGACCTGCTCGATACCCACATCTTAAGATAATGATTTTTGTTGTATGGGGAAGGTATTATCGGAAACTAGAATTTTCAGTTCAATTTTCAAATACGGTTTAAAAGAAAAATCCCATTTTTCATTATCCATTGAACGCCTGTCCCAATCTTGGCAAACAAAACACGTAAATCATCTGATTCTCATTAGACTTTTTAGCTATTTCCAAAAAGATATTTGCAAATGATCGTTGAGGGTGTTCTGGGTACAAAACGTGAGCCTCGACGTTAATTCCACATTTTTTGCAGACATACAAGAAATCACCACTCGAAATATTTTTATACTGCTGCTTTGAGCTTAAAATAAAATACAAGGGTTGTTTGAAAAGTGAACTTTTAAGGGTAAATCTAGAACCTTAAGGAATTTGCCTTCAAATATGTCAAAAAAACTACAAAAAAGTTCGAATTTTCTATTCAGAACGCGCACTTTTAGAAATTGACGTTAGAAATTTCGTTATTGTCACATTTTCTTCAAGAACTTCAATAATAATCGAATATGCCACTAGCCAAGAGGCAGAGACAGACCAAGAAATACCTGGAGAAACTAAATTAGAGATGCGAGAAAACTGGTAAGCAAAATGGAAAAACAGGAAAGAATGAAGAAACCAGGACCAAGAAGAAAAACAAAGGGAGTAATACACCCCAATAAAGAGATTTGTAGGCGCACAAAGCACTAGGTATAATCCAAGAGATTGAATTCTAATCCTCTGGAACCATCTTCTTGGATATCAGCAAAACCCACGGACCATGTGTGGTAGGAAAAAATGCTGGATATTCTAGAGCCACGACGAAGCTGCTACGCAACTATCTGAAGGAGAAAATCAAGTTTAACAGGACTAAATTAGCATCGAGATGATGCACAACCAAGATGAACAACACCCTGATAGCACCCTATACGTAAAAGCACTAAACTGCCGATGGTAATACTGAGATTCCAGGAAGGTTAAATAGCTGGGAGTCATCCTTGATCTAGTACTGAAATTCATGGACTACGTTGAATATATAGTCGATAAGACGAGTCAACAGGCCATGATTCATCAAAATCAACTCTAATCCATGAAAAATACCAACCTGAGGCAAGCAGAGAAAGTTCCTTTGAACATCAAGGTCCAGCAGGTTTACTGAAAGTTACACCAAAAGAAAATAGGAAAAACAAGTAGTGTATGGCCGGGTACTTCCAGTAAAAACGTAGAAGTAAGAAGAAGAACGCGAAGACTAGATGGGGGTGGTGGATGGAAGCTATTAACGGAATGTATTGCTGTTTGAGGGAGGCTAGTTTATGAGCAACAAATATTTCAATAAATGTCTTTGTACTCTACAGATCAGGGTGTTGTGAACCCGATTTATCAATATGACATCCCTCATAAAATACTTATTAATGGCGCGTAATTTGAATCATTTGAAGGTAGGTACCTCGGAACTGTGTATGTTGAGATAATAATTTGAGATTCTTTATACTTAAACATTTTCAGTTTGACGATTATATCAGTTTCTATTTCATAAAAACGCCCGTCGCAGTTGAGGATTTGTTTGTAGATTCAGTGTCAAAGCTAAAGAGGTATCAAAGCAAAATGGCGTGAAAGTAACGGGAAACTGGGACTGCCCATTTATACGGAGTTTATATTTCCGTGTGTTTGACATATCTGAGCTTTCGTTGTGTTTTCAGAAACTTCCTATTTTAAGAGTGATTCGTTCGTTTTTCTTCAAAGAATATTCTATATTTTCATCTGATAATATCGGAAAATATGATTTTCTATACAGTGGTCATCTTTATATCGATCAGAGGTTTTTTTAAAAAGAAAATACATGTCATGGAAATAGAAAAGGTTTTATTTATTCATTTCATAATCAATATATTAATTAATTAAACTTAAATGGTAAAGGCATAAACATTTTACCTTCAGTCTCTGAAGACGATAACTTGATTATCGAAACGCGCGTCAGACAATTGTGAGTGTAAATTTTCGTTTTCGTGATTTAAATCCAGATCCACTATCTGTAGTTGAAAAATCGTCACAAAAGGTGTAAGTAATATCAGCATATCGTGTAGAATCGACTACTGATTGTTGGTGAAACAAATTATTTTCAAATAATAGTAGTCCAAAAACCTTGCTTCAAATCCGGTAGTTCTGATTTTTTGCTCATTTGTTTATGATATTGACTCAATGAATAATCCAAGTTTGTGACATCGAACACTGAACGCAACCTTATCCAAAATCGAAAAAACCGTGAAATTCTAGACTTTACTTCAGTTTTTGGCAATTTTAACCCCGAAAGACTCGTTTTTTGATAATACTTACGTAATGCATTTTCAAAGTAGACTCAATTTGCTACAATTTGAGACCATAACTGTCTCTGTAGACCCAACAGTTTCTGAGATAAAGCTATTTAAAATATATATATATATATATATATATATATATATATATATATATATATATATATATATATATATATATATATATATATATATATGTGTTCAAACTTTACGGAGGCAACCCCAAACCTTGACGAGCTGCGCTACCAACTATTTGCGAGGGCTGTAACAAAAATAAGCTTCAATCTGGCCAGGTTACCTCCTACACGAGACGCTGTTCGATTTCACTTATTGCGAACATACCATCAGGTACGAATTGTCCTTGCAGTCAATAATTTATGAATACACATAACTTCTCTTTCATGATTTTCTGTAAAAATATATATTTACAATCCTCTCGAAGGTCTAGGCGTGGTTGGGAGTAACCCTTAACCCTCTCACCTAGGGGTGGATATCAACATCACAAGGTCGCAGCCCCAAAATGATGGCACAACATTTCCTGGGAATTAATTCTTGCGGCTCCAAGGGGGGTTGTGGGAACGCGTGCAGCTGTAGAAAGGCTCATCAGTCTGCAGGCACTGCAGTGGAACCTCCTGTGACAACGTTCCCGATGTTGCACTTGAAATTGACTTTGATTCCATTGAAGGTGAGGACCTGCCCGACGTGGACGTGATAGAGGATGTCTTGTGGGCACAAGATTATCGATGAGACATCCCCTTCCCCAGACAGGGATCCAAATACGGAAGAATTACCGTTTCAAGAGGGCAAAATTTACTTAATTTATTCCCCTGAATTGCCATTTTCTTGAATTAAAACTACTCTCATATTGTACTGAAATTATTTTTTTCATGAATTATATTTAACTTGTTTAACACCCCTTCATAAAAAGTACAGAGGAAGGATTATTCCTCTTCGGAATCCACTGGCTTATGTTGGGGAGGAGGAGGTATTTTTTGGTAGAAACAAGATCAAAATCCACTCTGAATAAAAAATATTGTTAAAAGTTTGAACACATATATATATATATATATTTTAAATAGCTTTATCTCAGAAACTGTTGGGTCTACAGAGACGGTTTTGATCTCAAATTGTAGTAAATTTAGTCTACTTTAAAAATGCATTACATAAGTATTGTCGAAAAACTAGTCCTTCAGGGTTAAAATTGCCAAAAACTGAAGTAAAGTCTAGAATTTCACGGTTTTTTCGATTTTGGAAAAGGGTTTTGGAAAACTTGGATTATTCATTGAGTCAACATCATAAACAAATGAGCAAAAAATCAAGATTTGACGCAAGGTCTGATGTATAAAGTTACTCGATTATAGGTAGGGGAGAGTGAAATTGAAAAATTCCTCCAAGTCCGGGTCTGCTTAACCGATTTTTATAAACTAAATTGAAATTGAAAAAGCGAAAGCCGCATGTCGATGTCTGTTTTCTATGCCGATTTATATTTTATTAAAAAAAAACATATAATGATCGATAGGAATGTTTAAAAAAAAACGATATTGCCAAGTGATGACAGTCACGATGAACTATTTTATTAAAATTGAACTCAACCTTCCATTATGAGGAAGGTTAGTAAACTCTATTCCATATTAAATTTTCGATGGGACACGATTTATGAAACACTTCAATTCAAGGATGAGTTGATTGAACTTGCTCTTGTGCTGTCATAACCACTAGAATATCTGACGAATTATCTTGTCTACTTTCCCGTTATTTGAGGGTGTCAAAAATCGTTTTTCATCACACAAAAACATATTTCGGGGTAAATCAGTTTCCTTAGAATTAAGTGAAGGCATATATTTCTATAAAAAACATTAGAGATTCAAGATAAAAAGCTCAATAAATCTTTCTTATATCGGTGTTTTTGATCCGAACTAGAGAACAACACATAAATACAATAGAAACGAGTCGACAAGCGACTAGTTTCAATTAAAAACCATCTTCGAACTTAAATTATTCAACTTTATTATTATAGGCATGAGAATTCATATGAAAATAGATTATTTTTATCGCAAGGCGGGTGTCGATTTAGTTAATATTGATGAAAAGCTCGAAAACATTGTAAGAGAAAAGAAGACGACGTTTTAGGAGAAATAACCTCGAAAGAAAAGGAAAATAATTTGGATTAGAGATAATAGAAGCATATAGAATTGATGATCAAAAATTTTCGTCAGGGATAAAAAGATTAAAAGGTAATTGAAAGCAATTGAAAACAAAAATAATAAATTATAAACAAGAATGGTTGCTAGACACACGAAGAGACTACAATATAGACGAATTTCCTGAAGAGGGAAGAAGAAGTAGCAACAATAAATTACAACAAAAGAAGTAGAAGAAGATTCACAAGATTTATGGAAACGCTGGAAAAAAGAGACGTTTGTTATACTTTTGGTGCGCCGCTTCCTAAAATGACTTCACTTAAGACATTTCTTTTTGCCAGTGACTTCTTTTAGTACATTTTCTCTTATGAAAAGTATTAGGAAGCGTCAAACGTTAGTTCTGTCATTATTAAAACGTTCTATCTTACCTGGTATATTTATCAATCTTCTTAATACCTGTTATTTCCAGAAAATTTCTGTTTGAAGACTTTGAGGCTTTTTTAATGGTTGTGATCAACTGTCGATCAGCCATAAGCCCTCTAATTCATGGTCCAACTAAAACACCTTCCCTAAACCTCCGAGATGAATACAAATTTGGAAATATACGCAATTTACATCTCTTGGAACTGACTCCATAAGTTGTTCCAGCAATACCAGCTTTATACGAAGCGGTTATAGAAGTACCTATGAGGAGGTACCAACATTTTACGTGACATGCTATTTTCTTCATCGGAAGCTAGTAGTTCAGTGATTTGCACGGTCTCTATTATCCCATCGACATAGTAAATAAGGAAATGTGTTAAACTCAGATTATTATCCAAGATATAAGACCAAGGTTTTCAAATCAATGTGCAAATAACCAACTTCGAAGCTCTTGGAGGTTTTCTCGAGGTGTACAGAATGGAAGCATGGAAACTGCCGTTGCGAAGCTTTAAATCTTCTTCTAGATTTAAAGGTTATTTACATACGAATAAATCTAACCAATTTCATATATTTAGGGTATGATCATGATGTTTGTTGGTTAACAATCCAAGCTGACGCAGATCCACTGGGAAATGTATAGATAACAACGCTTAGTGTTGGTTCCAATTAATATTAGAGCTTCTGATTGTGAAGGTGATCTGAATAGACCCAAAAAGTTCGGTACTGCTTAGCAGATTACACCTCCATTCTAAGAATTTAGATCAATTGGGTGGTACTGTTGCTGGTTCCAAACCAGGGGTCCAGGTTAAAACAAATAACTAGTACCGAGAGAAAGCTTCAGATATCTGAAAAAGGACAAAGACAAACGACAATTACCAGAACCCATCGTTAAAAGAAGACCTGTTATGTATCTGGTGGAGCTGTGAAGGTTTAGTATACTAAATCATTTCAAATGATGAGCTATTAATGCCTAGGTATAAAATGGATAGCTAATGCTATTGATTGGGAGAAATATTCAGGATTAGTTAACCAAAAACGGTCTTAATGCTAAACCACAGTTACGCAGGATACGATCTAAGATCTGGTAGTGAGTTCCTACCATATCCATCATTTAGTACAGACCTTGCACCGTCAGATTACTATTTATTCAGATCCATGACGAAATCCTAGGAAACAATTTGAATCCAAAGGGGATGTTTAGAATGCAGTCAAGCTCAAATAATAGTTTTGCCAAGATCTCAAAGCGGATGGTAAACGTTGGGTTAAAACCATCGAATACGATGGGTTATACTTCGAATATTGTATCTTTCGTTTTGTATGATTATTCAATAAACTTTCGAAACATTTATAGTATTAAATTTCTTTTTGACAAGCCTTTATTTTTGTTTGTTTGTAATTTGGATAGAATTTTGAAACGTTGCACAAAACTGTCTGTATAGTAAAATAACTACCTTGGTTAAAATATTACTTAACAATACCTAGTGGTATTAAAATTTTTGGATCGATAAATCACTGTTAACAAAGATAAACGTTATATTGGTCAACAAGTTATGTATCCAGTTGGACCGCATTAACGTTGTTTGCAATTGTTGTAGATGCAAATTTGGGTAAACAGTTGATTAGTTAAAAACATTTCAATACCGCTAGGAATTATCAGATTTGTTTCGTGGCAACGATAAATATCTGGATTCCGAAATAGTCGATTTTACGCTGATTGAAATTTACATATAAAATCGATTGTTTAATATGTAAAATAAGTATACATCAGAGTAATAGTTCAATTGACTTCCACTCGAAATATTTTGCTGGAAAACGGATAGTACGGGGGGTGGTGGGAAACTTTTTGATGACGAACTCAAGTTTAATGTTCTGAATATGACACTTTAGATTATACCGGAAGTAGTATACAACCAGCCGCCATGTTGTCTAAATATTACGTTATTTATATTAAAATTTTGGTTATATCGGTGTTTTATGGTCATTTATTTTTGCTCTAAACTATTCTTTTTAATAAAAAAGCGCTCGAAACAATCAATTCTCTATACATAAATGAAATAAAGTCTTTGTTTGTGCACCACGACAATATGGCCGGCGTCTCACGACCTATAACCATCAAATTGTAACCATTATTTTAACAACTCGCTTCGTTTATTTAACTTATTTATATTTCCTACAGGGTGTTTTAAACTTAACAGTCAACAAGTACAATTTGATTTATTTATAAATGTGTCCCAAACATTCCACCAAATATTTTCAAAATAAATATCTTCAATTAAACTTTTCACATGTAACTTAGTAACTAACAAAGTGCTCATCAACTAGGCCTAATCAATTTATAGGGTAGTTATTTATTTATTATACAGGGTCGCGTTTATTGATTATTTGGGATCAAATTTGATCATTAATCAAAGCACTGTTTGTTCTTTATATACAGGGACGTACTTATCAATTGTTTGGGGTCGAGTGTGATCATTATACAAAGTAACTCGATATATAGTTTCGTTTCTTCATTATACAGGGTGGTATATTTATTAAACAAGGTTGTCTAATTGTTATACAGGGTCGTTTGTTAATCATACGATATCGAGTTTATCGATTATAAAGGGACGAGTTTGATAATTATACAGGGTAGTGTTTGTTCGTTATACAGAGTCATATATTCATTATACAGGGTCGTGTGATTATTATACAGGGCCGTACTTTCATTATACAGGGTCGTTTGTTATTATAAAAGATCGAGCTTATCACTTATGAAGAGACGAGTTTGATAATTATACAGGGAAGTGTTTGCTCGATATACAGGGTCGTATAATCATTAAACAGTGTCGTATATTCATTATACAGGGTCGTGTGATTATTATATAGTGTTTTACATTCATTATACAAGGTCGTTTGTTAATTATACAAGATCGAGTTCATACAGGGTGGTTTGATTATTATACAGGGACATATATCAATTATACAGAGGCGTATACAATTCTGTAGGGTCTATAGTGATGATTATACAGGGTAGCTCGTTATAAAGGGTCGTGTTTATAAAGGGGAGAGTACGATTATTATTCAGGGTAGTGTTTGTTCGTTATACCGGGTCGTTTGTTTATTGGGGCTTTGTCCTTTACTTGAAACTCAAATATCCGCATAGAGGATCGAGTTACGAATCTATTGAAGCCATAAAAAGTCCTTAGTTGAAGATAATAAAGAACACACAAGCTGAAGCTCATAAAAACTTTATAGAAAATTGAATTTAGGGTTAGCAGGGTTAGGTGTTTGTATATATTGTTAAAATTTGTACAAAATACGTGAAAATGTTATTTTTTTGAATGTTCGGGATAAAATTTAGTCAAATTTATAATTATTTGTGGTGAAATGGACTAATCGAAAGATGTGAATAATAAGGGTTGGTTTTACCTTACAGATTCAATGCAAAAAAGATAAAATAATGTACAAGTCCCGTGAGAAAATAAAAGAAAGTTCAGCATGCTGCGAATTCGTCTTTGTCGCAAATAAATTTAAACAACTCTTTTCAGTGAATTAGTATACGGACGAAATTAGAAAATGGTTATTAAAACTTCAAAACTCGAAAAGTTATGAGATTCTTTGTCTGAATAACATCAGTGTGAGAGTTTCAGGAAGAAAATAAGTTCTTAGGTACATATCTTTATTAAAAACTAATTTCTACAGCTCTTTGCGGTAATTGGATTATTCATTCCTTTCGATGGTAAATCAAGAAGTTTCTTTTGTCTTTTAATTTGTGCATAATTTACTACCAAGGTAAAAGTAGAGACGATTTTTCCTTAGAGACGTTTTTCCTAATAGAATTTTTAGATTAGAAACGAAAAAAGTTGTTTGAAATTGTATTATTGCCAGTTCATTGTTCACAATTCAATTAGTGGTTGGTAAAAGATAGTTTCGTACTAGTTAAAACTACCAAACGCTTATATTATTCACCCATAACAAACAAGGAAGATTCTCATTGTGTAAAACAGGATATTTCCTTGAAAATAGATCAGGATAATGCCAAGTTTGTTTTCTATTATAACCTTTGTAAGCATTTTTATATTTTAATTCGAATTTCGCGCTCTAGAAAGGGAATTTTGAGAGGTTATGTTGGTAACACTGATCGAGGCTTTTGCTTGACAGATGTAAATACAATAAAGATAAAGATCATTTTGAAAAAGTTTTTTTTTTGAATTGGAAAGATTCTGGACTAAGTTATTTTGATAGATTTTCGGTTTGTTGCGACACATAACTCAACTTTTTTTAAATAACGATTGAACTTATGATATTATGGAAAATCAGGACGATTATGATATTTTTTTCGAATCAAGACTCGACCAAAGCGAAGGGCCTCCAGTGCTTAGCCTTCAAGTCCCGAATTTTGGGTATAGTGACCGAGTAAACGCTCAAAATGCAAATCAACATACTAAACATGTCAATTAAACATAATACCCAGATGCTACAGATGTTATAAATACAAAATAGTAGGGCTAAGCCCTCCAGTAGTGACCAAATTAAAAATTTTAGTATTATGCCAGATTTATCCAAAACAATTGACAAATTCAGTGGTGACAACTACATTAAAACTGCTAAATTATCAATTAGAAATGACTGCGACTTAACACAATTGGTCTGAAGCTTTTATTTTTCAGACAGCAAAAAGAATTTATTCTGGCCATCCAAGAAAGGAGTTTACAGCTTTAGCATATACTACACGAAATTCATAGTCATCAAAATGATTTTTATGCTATATCCATATTAAAGAAATACCAAAGTCTAATCCAGAATTACAACCTTAATGATTTGTCCATTTTAAAACTGAATATTCAACATAAATTGTCTACATGGAATTTGGGATGTTTATTTGTGCAAAAACAGTGCGTAAAAACCTAATAATGATTGAAAAGATGGATTTTATTGGTATTAAGAAAAGAATTGACAAAAAAAACATCATAATTCAGTTTTTATTTATGGTAGAAAAAGCTGAGTACTCGAAAGGCAAACTACAGTAGCAGACATTAAGCTTTTACGTTTTAGGTGTTACCAGAAAGGATAGAATAAGAAACAAAACAATAAGAAAATACTTGAATATAAAATCTGCAATTAAAACAATCGATAAATAACTTGGATTGTTTGGAGAATGAAGAATGAAGAGCGAAAATAATTTAGAGAAATGGGAAAGAGAAAATTTCTAAACAAATGAAAATAATATGAAGAGCGGCTATGAAAAAGCTGAAAATATAGAAAATTGGTAGAAATTTGTTCAATAATGTCAACATACATCATCCATGGAAAGGATGCTGATGTTTTTTGTTACATATTTGGTAAATATACTGTCCCATATATCAATTTTGGATTATTTGATAAAAAAATGGCTTAAGGCTTATGAACGACAGATTATAAATGGCCGTTGACATGTGTATTAGTAAACGAAATAAACGAACTGTTTTTAGAAAGTACATTTAGATTGTTCACTCTTGAATAAAACAAAAAAAGAAAAACTAGAAACAAGCAGTTACTGTACATTACAGATATCATATTATCACCTACGTATTTTCGAAGCCGATAAAAGTTATTGATTCCAACAAAGTTGGCTTTCTTATACAGCTAGTTAACTTTGTTTTTTATTTGACCCATCAGAATACTCAAGGAAAATACGACGTCTCCAGTTGCGAGCTAGTAAAGTGCCCTTAACAGCTAGGAAAAGTAGATTCATGGAAAGTCTTTTGGTAAAGTACGGCATTTCCTGTTTCTATTTTATTTTCCTTGTTTTCTGTAGAAAGGTTTTTTTGGTGTTTTAGTCCTTTTATCAAGGGATTGCATAAATCTGCCGGAAGAGGATAATTTAGGTACACGAAGCTTTACTTTTAATGGATACTTATACAAATACAAACTTAAAACGCTCTGATTAATAGTAAGACATCATGGGTGTAGTAATAATGTGATTCAATTGACGAATGCGTGTATTTCAGCTCAAACCAAGTGGAGCTTAACACTTTCGAAATATTAACAACCATCTGACGTGAATATTGAATCATAGCTTGAGTCAGAAGTGGTAATTGAAGATCTTTAGATCATCTGCCAACACTGGATTTTTTTCGAGACAGAATTCGAGATAAGTAAAGTCTAGTAATCTAGGAGGTTGGATTACTACTTAAGGTACGTGTTCATCTGAGACAAAACAGTCTCGAGACTCGAGTCGCAGATGTATATAGGAGTGCGCACCGTATCCACACTCTCGAGACTTAAGTCTCCAGTCCTCGGATCATATTGGAGAAGTTTCAGAAGTCACGGAGATTTGAACGTTGTAATTTTGAAATTAAAATAAATTTGTTTTTAAAAATGGGCGATAAAACTTGATGGACGGACGAAGAAGTCATGGAATTGATTCATCTTATGAGAAGGATGGAATATCCGGCGTATACCGCTGTTCGGCTCTTCGGCTGTTGTTTGAAACCGATATAGCAAACGCTGCAGGTCTGATCCTCCTACAATCTGAATCTTCTTAGACTCTATTAATTGTTTTATCCACAATTAAACTGAACAATAACAAGCTCGAACTGTCACCTCGTCGAGTACCTAATAGTATTCGAACTTGTAATCTCTTATTGTTTTGTTGTTTTTATTGAGATCTTCTATTACGTTTTTGTATTTTACGGATGTCCTGTGCTCCCGAAGTTTATCAATCATTTCAGCTATTTCGAACGCTTTCTTGAAATCGATGAAACAATTTTGATATTCGATTTGAAGATGAAAATTGGATCTTTTTTCTCTGAAGCCTTTTTTTATTTTTTAAATCAGTAGGTACTTTTTGGGTCAAGATGAATTTTTGAAATAATATTGTGATCGCTGTTTCTAGTTCAGATCCGTACTTGAGCGTTTCGTTAACGATTCGGTAAAGTCCTTGAGCCTTCCTGCTTTTCAATTTTGCTAGTGCCTTTTGTACACGAAAATCTACAAAATCAATAATAAAATATAAATTCAAAATTTAAACAAAGCACCCCGAGGGTTTGAACCCTCAGGATTTTTGTAAAGAAATGAATTTGTTTCAAGTATATGTCGGAGCTATTCAAATCACGAAATGTCAAGATTTAAACATAGAAATGAATAAAAACAAATAACGTCTAGTGTAATTTTTTTTTACTAATAGATGGAAAATATCCAAAATTACTTTAATAATTTTTATGCGAAAGTTTCTCCATATGAAATGTACTAGAACAGAGGTCAGGTGATTTCTACTCTGCACTATAACCCTTCGTTTACAGTTTAGATTGACCCCTGCGAACGAGAGGAAACCTCGCACGTGACCACACACTCGACGCCGAAGACTGATTACGCGAATGGCGCAAAAAGCACAAATCTGATAAAACTGGAGCGAAAAAAAATCGGAATTAATGCCATCCATTAAAGCAGATTCTACGTTTATTCTTTTCGAGTGGCTGCCGTATAGCGACAACCTTTGAAAAATAGTTTTGTGATGGATAGGAGGTTGGAAAAACGTTTCTGAATTTTTGCGGACCGGAATATTTCTGCATAAATTTTTATCTCGCAGAAATATGTACATTTTATCGACAGTTGAAACGACACGCGAAGCTACGTGAAGCGCGAAGTAATTCCAATGGAAACGAAATTTATAAGAGCTGATAATACCACAACGTTGTTGATGTAAACGTGTAAATTCAAGTGAGGATTTACCAAAAAACAGTTTGGAAAATTTCAAACTATTAAACGGGTTACACAGAAGTTTCCAATGAGCTACAACCTCAAGGAAGTTTCGTGGGTTTGTGGTGAAGAGTGTATGTCCTCAAATAGTGCCGAAGGTCGCACAGAATTTCACCATGAAAAAAACCTGATCAGAGATTAGAGGATTACTGTACGTAAACTGTTGAAACTTCTTATTTCCAAATCTTGAACAGAAATGCTGGGATATCGCAAAGTTTGTTCTTACTGGATGCCGGATGCTGACTTACAAATCGAGCAATACCTCGAATGTGTTTACAAGATTCTAGGAGGGGTTGGCAATAAGAAGAAGCTGCTAGATTTTATCATCATAATACATCCACGGTACAAAACAACATTCGTCAGTGTCATCATTCACCAAACAAATTTCAACAAACGCAGATTATAGGAAGGGTTATCCCGATTGTGTTTCGAGGTAGGAAGGGAGTTTGTACACCTTGGGACGACGATAAAATCAGACAGATATTGTGAAACATTGTCTCAACTCCGACAAGAAATTCAGAACAGAAATTTAGGTGGACTGCTGAGCTCAATCTCTTTCATAGCCCCGGAGCTGAAGGAACACTTGGAAGGCGAACGCTTCAAGAGCGACGATGAACTAAGAGCAGAGGTTACATGCTTCAACGGGTTGGCAGGATAATCTTCGATTTTAATACAAAAGCTGAAGCACCGTCTTCAGAAGTATCAAAAGATTATGTTTAAAAATAGACAATATTGTAAGTTTTTCAATAGTATTTGAATTGATATCGATTATATTGGAAATAAACTTTTTGTTTTTAACCGTAATAATCAATTATTCAATATCTAGTAGAAGAGTGAATTGATTTTATTCAAGAACACATTCAAAATTTTGTTTTTTTTTGCTCGATTTTCCGTATTAGATCAACACCCCAACTCACACTGTGAGAGAAATCGAAGGAACAAGTAAAAATGCTTCACAAAATCTTAATAATGTGAAACGTTCGTTGATGAAATGACAAGATTATTGTCGTTCAATATGACGACTTTCTAGATCCTCTTTGGCATAAGTTTATACGAACTTTCAAGCTGCTTTCCCCTCGTCGTACCTAAAACTTTTAATTGGAAATAGCTGATAACGATATAACTAGGGAAAGAATAAATGTCCCTGTTTTCTAGAGATAAAGGGGAATATAGACATTTCGTTGACGTCTTCGCGACGTCCTTATCATACAATACGTAAAAAATCCCTCAAGGGTATAACGCTACGTCTTCCTTTCGGTATAATTTATACACCTCCTATTCTTCTCTTAATGGGATTTAGTCTAAGAGCCAGCTTAAATCTGACAACATATACTATACGGTATCAGAAATTTCGTCCTTTTGAACTGCTCTACCCAGTAAACAAACAACTGGTAATAGCTAAACCGGGAAGAGGTCTAGGTCGTCGTTGTTTTTTATTTTCCGATCGCATTAGTGGTGGTTTACTTCTATTTTCCATATTTTACACCATCTTTTCATGATGTTTTCACCTTCACGCATCTCGTGGCTTGTTGTTCTTCAGCCATTTTTAATATGACTAATCCTGTTTAAGTGTATTTACACTGTTCTTTCTTTTTCTTCTTCTTTTTTATTCGTATCAACCACGCAGTGTTATTAGCGAGTAATTGAAGTTTAATACATTCGGGGTGCGTTACAACTCGTGAGATAAATATGTACAAACTCGGAACGAGGATATTTTAGGTGAACGAAAAGGTAATCCGACTCGTGAAGAATTCATTAAGAGTAGTACTTGGATTTTCGTACCTAATCCACACAAATCAAATGGCTTGAAATTAAAATTAATAGATAGCATGAAAAAGTGGTAAAAAATCTTTGGTGGTGCTCAGTAGAAGGATTTAAAATAAACTGACATACCAAAGGAGATAAGTTAGGTTATGTTCGTTTTATAATTGAAATCCCTAGTTGTTTAATCTTGATAACAACCACTATCACGAGCTGGCACATTGTAACAGAAGTTAAAAGTTTCTTTGGAATAGCTTCTTCAGTGAATATGTTAGTTGATTGAACAACAGTCAATTAAGAGGTGTTTCACGGTTAACGTTGGGTCGTGATTTCCCACTAGTAGATAGTCATATTTCTCGAGGTTTATGTTGGTGGTTCTGCTTTGCAATTTCTTGCAATAATTCTTCTTGAAAATAGTTGGAGGTGTTGGTAGATAGATGTTAATGCAATTTTATTTTAAAGAGTCAATTTTTTGAAAGTCTCCAAGTGTTTCTAAAATGGTAAACAATCCAGCAAAGTTTTATCTTGGTTTTTTGAAGCCTTTTTGTTTACTTGAGATCCATAGGAATTTTTGTTTTATTATGTTCGTTGGTGTTTTTGATTTATTAAGTTGGACAAGTCCTAGGTCTGTAGAAGGGCGAGCTGTTGTCCACGGGAGGATGGCATCTATTAAAAGAAGGAGTAGTTGAGTTGGTAGAAAGTTTTCTATACATTTACCTTTATCAGAATACAAATTTCGTCATTATGATAAAAAATTTGAATCATATATAATATCTGAAGGCAAGTAGCCAAATCGCGGTTCGTATAAATGTTCTACGTTTCTTAATAGTGAATACGACGTTCTAATTCTCATTTGTCAAGAGGGTATTTGAGTCTTGAAGATCTTTTGAGTATTACCGCTTTCAGCGAGATTCACTAGACAGAGATATCCATTCATGCGCATATTCTCCACGGAATATAATTCCATTTCTCATATTATTCCTTCAAAATCTCTATTCGTCTGTCTGAAAATGTAATTACACATGGTCACAGATGACTAGGTCATAAATGGAGAGGAATATGAATATACAGTCTTAAATCTACAACTTAGTACACTGTAAAAAAAATTATAATATTTGTTATTATTTTGACTAAAAAAATGAGTTAAAATGCATGGAAATTAATACTTTTTTCGTGAATACATACTTTTGGGGTTTGATACTTTTGATACTTAGTGAATGAAAAAAGACATTTTCCTCTTTCATAATCATTTTTATTTTTAAACGTATTTACACTCAATCTACGTACTCCATATATTTTGAAAAAAACTAATAGAAGTCGGAACGTCAAATTTTCCTCAGTATTTAAAACATTATGAAAGAAAATAATTTTGAACCAAAAGATTGAGGAATCGTATAAAATAAAAATTAGTTTAAAAGTAGAATGTCAATCAACATAACCTAAAACAGTAATTGGACTTTTTCGATTTCCGCCAGCTATTAGAAATTTGACAGATCTGTCAAAGTTAATCAACGTAACCTAAAACAGGAATTGAACTTTTTCGATCATTGCCAGCTATTAGAAATTTGAGAGATTTGTTATAAAATAAGACAATTTCAATTTCAAAGACAATAATTAGAAGGTTTGTTCGAAAGAAGTTGAGTTTAACGTGAAAAAATATAACCAGGAAGGGTTACATATGATAAATTTAGATTAGATGTCATCGTATTCTAAAATTGGGACTCCCTGTATCTATTATTATGTAGAAAATCGAGATTGGAAATTCTAATAGATGAATACGATTATTAATAAAATTATAACAAAATGGTTTCTTTTTTTTCACCATTGACAAACATTTTTATACCACTCGATAATAATATTTTTTTTAGTTTTTTTCCCAATTTCTATATTATTACTTGTAACCCTAATCAACCCTTTTGAACCGTATTTATATTAAACAGCCCCGTTCCATTTGTCTCTTTCAAAAGAACACGATTTATGAACAGTTTCTATTTCCGTTTCCAATTATCAAATGGCGTCCTCTATAAAGATGGCGGTTGATTGGTTCTGTAGATTAGTTATTGGAGTGATTAAGCAAAAAATATTCTGCTACTTTGATCGATTATTTCATCGGTAACAAATATTTATGCCGGTATTTGTAATCATACTAATGAACGAGCGGATATTCTTAATGTTTGTGATATCGAGTGTTGGAATTATTTTTTACGTATGAAACGTTTCAGTTCCAGCAATTGCTTCTTCATTTTAGCTGAATTTCTTACCGGCGAGAATTTTTTTTGAGATCAGTAGTCACTGGGGGCCAGATCTGGACTGTAAGAAAAGCAATTCGAAGTGTAATTCGTTTAATTTAACCATCGTTGATATCGACTTGTGAATCGGTGCAATGTATTGATGAAATACGAAGCCGTTTTTCCTTGATTTTTGCATTCAAATGATCCAACAACTCATGCAATGATGCATTATATGGCTTTCAGGACTTTCTTGATTTCTGTGGGGCAATTGAATGCCTCTTTGAGGTTATGTTTCAGTTTAAAGTGATGATATGATGTATAGTATTGTTTACAGTCACAGAAATGTTACAACTTTGGCAAAAAACGTAATTTAGTTTGTCTTCTCATTGTCACAGCTTCTCTATTGCTCAAAAAATTTAGAAGCAGATGACAAGTAAATGTTGTTCCCATTCTTACCCCAAGATTCTTGGATTGGGTTCTTGAAGTGGTTCTTGGGATCATCATCATATAAACTAAGTTAGGATTTCAGAAGGATTTTGGGAGGTTTCTTTGACATGGCGATCTGCAGATTCGTCGGAACCCCAGTGAAGGTGACTGATGGTTTCAATTAGATTCAGCCTCTTTAGACGGATGCTTTTGATATAATGAATATGATGATTCCATTTGAGACGAAAATCTAAAGTCATATCGAGGATTTTACACTGATTTACAATAGGTGGTAGGGATTTATTAAGAAAAATTTGAGGCCAAGAACTGGATTTAAGTACATCCTTCCCGCGTTTTTGGTACGATTCGTCATTCTTTGTGTTTATTTAAACATTCGTTCATGGGAGGTGGAAATGAATGAACAGATCTCGAGAAAAATTTGCATTCGAACTTTTATTTTAAAAACACATTGAACAGTAAAACATGTAACTGGTACAGTAGATATCTCCAAAAGATTATATAATTCCAGTTGTACTTGGTTGATGGTTTGGTTCCATATTACGTCCAAATAAAAATCTGATTGAAAGAACGATCAAATTTTGATATCGAAACATTCAAATACAACTAGAAAATTTAATAATACATTGAGATTTATATTGTACCGCTACGGAAATAATAATATCGAATAACTTCAAATTTTTGGACAATCAATCGCTGTTCCTTGATTGCAGCAAGCTGGAGAAGAAGAAGCAAGTCCTGTGAAGACCCATACAGTGTCGTCTTGGCAAATTTTTGATTCCACGTAGACCTGCAAACAAAATATCAATTCATAATCAGACCAAATATTAGATAATTTCAAAATATATCTATATAAGTGAATTTGATAATTTAGACCTCAAACTATTGTCCCGAGTATGTCTAAATTTCACGGTATGTCACATGACTATATTGAAATAACAGTTTACGCACTGCATCGATGTTTTCTAGTACAACAACCGTTTTTTTCTGCGTCGAAAGTCATGGCACGAAAATTTTCACGATTCACTTTCATTTATACACCAAGAATCTTTCAAGTTTATATAAACAACTCAAATGGAGTATGTTCAATATTGCAAATGTCAAATTTCACAATGTCAATGTCAAATTTGACATATTCATATCAATGTTGCCATATCTCAAAACTTAAAAAGTAATCCTCATAGTTGTGGTTACTAACTAGGCTAAGGAAGATCGTGTAGTGCTGGGAAAATACTTTTTTTGGAAATTATTTTCCAAATTCAATCTTTTGTATTATCTGTAGACCTTGGATATTCCACAACTATCTAGAACATTTCGAAATATCCTTAGTTCTTGGTTTTACTACTCGTATTCAATACAAAGAAGATTTCGAATGGTCCACGATCTTCCAGAATATTCGGAAAAAATGAAGAGTATTTTGAGTTACGTAGAGATATGGAATGTTCCACAACTTTTTAGAAATTCCCAGAGGACGAAACTTTCAGTATTTTCATCCTTCAGATTGAACTGAAAATGTATTTGATGGATGGAAAATCGTGGGAAGGAAACACTTTCTAGGTCTGTAAATGTGGTTGCGTACACTTAATCCATTAATCTATACAAAGAAACTTCCCGACCAATATCTCTAAGGAGGTTCTTTGAAAAGTTTTTAACAAGGGTGATGTATTAGAAAGTGGTGTGGGACAAACTTAACATATCCTTAATAAAAAGTACTGTGATACATTCTATATTAAGGAAATTATTGATTCTAAGAATAAAAATTGAAAAATTACCGTTATGTTTGTAGCTTGATCCAAGTGTGAGCAAATATTTGCTGGTTCCAGTTCGTTATGGAACAAAGCGGCGAACATACAAACTTTTTTACAAGCGTCTTCATCGGGTACAACTTCATGACAAGTAACGTTATGGAAAGCTTTAGTTCTTAAAGGAATGTCGTTTGTATCCGGGCACTGGGAAATAAAAAGTCCGCACATGCAGCCTATCACTAAAAAAATTGTACATATTTCAAATGTTAGTAGAAAAAAATTGAGTTTCTACACGAGGACGGTATTTGGCTCAACAAAGAAAAAACAATCAACTTAATCTCCTTTTAGCTCGATACACTTGATGTACGATAAGTTCGATACCCTTTTTATAATAAGCATCTTCAAGCTCTTAAAAATCTTAGACCACCGAGCCATCGATTGACTGGAAATAGAGAGTGACAAATCTGGTGCATGAGGTAGCAACTCAAACTTTAATTCATTCAATTTCGGTAACGGTACATTATCTAGAAGAAACAACACTTTCATTTTATCCAAATGTGGCCGTTTTTACTTGATTTCTTCGCTCAAACGTTGCAAAAAGTTTGCATAATACAAGACGTCGATAATTTTTTCCTACGCCACGACCTTGCCTGCATATGGAACGGTTTTATTTTTTTTTGCTGTCCATTGTTTTGTCTTTGGTTTCGAGTGTGAAGTGACTGACACACTTTTCATCCATGATTGTTTTCAAAATGCTTTTCCATCAAGTTAATGCTACTTTCCGTACCATTTCGATGATCGTCATATCCAAAATTGAATAGTTTCACATTGAATTGGTTAACCACGTTTATCAACCGTTGGGAGATTGCAGGAAAAACTTTAAACCCGAAAAAAGACTATTTTGAATCGATGTTTGCGAAAAAAAATGTCTTGTATCTTTGATGGCTTCGAAAACTTTCCAGACAACCAATTATTTCAAGTTGAACTCACTTTTTGTTTTATTGTTGTTACTATTTATAATTCCGTTCTCGAGTCCTTTGAAGCATCGAGAACAACTCTCATCAGATTTGGAATAATTCATAAATTCTTCGTTCGCCAGCATTCCGTAAACGGTATTCAGAGCGTCACGGTGACCCATGAAACAATGGGAACAGCTGTCTTTGAGACCGGAAGCATTTGATGAAGCCGTCAATACATCTTGCGCTAAGGATACTCTATAATGTATTTCCGGTGTATTGGAATTTGTTTTATTTTCGTCACAATGAGAAATTAGCAGAGTTTGATTAGTTGCAGGATGCGCTGACCTAAAACGAATATAATAAATGTGATTAGCAACAAATAATTTATATTATTGAATTAGCAATAAATAATTTCTTCAATAAAAGTGCTAGAAACTTGTTATATTCGTTTGAATCATATTCTATTATCAATAAAAAGTTATATGATGACTTTCATACACCCGTGATTGGAAACATTAAATACCGAGTGTATCCCAACATTTTTAAGACTATTTTTTAATGATATAATTGAGGAATATTCAAATTAAGCCCACTTTGCTCAAGAAAAATATATTTTTCTACCACCGTTTGTAAAGAACGTACTTTAGCATATAGGATAGAGTATGAGGCTTAAATACTAGAGGTCCTAGACTGAAGTCTTCTAGGTCCAAGTCTTAATAAATGTCCAAAATATTCCAAGACTGGAGTTCACACACTAGATGATTGTATCTAAGAGGATTTTTGGCGTGTAGCAAGGAAAAGCGATAAAAAAAATGTTTTTCCCAACCTAATCCAACTTCACCTAACCTAACCACGTATTTCCAGCCACTGAAATTTTGTGCCTATAGGTTAGGTTAGATTAGGAAAATTCCTTAATATTTTTCGACGATCCTAATTGATAAATGACATAATTCATGCTATCGTTTATTTATTTATATATTTTCTATCACACATAATTATAACTAAAAAAAAGTAGGGTTGACTGTGTTTTTTGCTACCTTCATGTGTACCTTTGTCAAAAATCAATGCTTTTTCTATTATGGTTCAATTATAACTATGAAACAAGTTTTTTTAAACCCATTTTCTTACAAGACGCGAAAAAACCTCTCAGGTACAATCATCTGGTGTACCTGGTAAAAATTTGAGGCTTTGAAGGTTCTCAGTACACCAAACGAGAAGTATTGAAGTGGTCAGGTAACAATATTCCATACTACACGTATGAGAAAAAAATTTTTCTTCAATAATCATAATTTCTAACAAATATTTCTATAATGAAATAGCAGTTGTAAAAATTAAACCAAAAAATGTTTTAATTAAAACAATTGTAAACAAAGCACCTGGTAATCAACTGATAAAAACTATTATTGTAGTTATACAAATATTTTATCAACATTCCAAATAGTGAGTGCCTAAATAATATTTTATAGCAATTATTCTACTAAATTATAGATTGTTTAGTATCAGAGATTAACTTCTTAGTTCCTAGATTATAAAATCTTTTTCCAGATGTTAATCATCCAAATGAGACTTCACCGCAAACGAGGTTTTTCCCAATAGGTAAATTGGAAGACGCGGAACGATCGAATCTCCGGCTAGATCCCCCGATTTGACTCCTCTCGATCACTTCTCCTGGGGCTATTCAAAAGTATATTCTAATAGACCAGGCGATGTTGCTGATTAAAAGAATAATGGAAGAAATTAACAAAATAACCCCTGAGGTTATACAAAATGTTGTACGAAAATTCCAAAATCACCTCGGTTATTATCAAGAATTGAACGGTAGTCATTTTGAATATTCAATTTGATTGTAAAGTAGATTGAAAAAAATTTTGTGATAAAGACATTATCAAAGTTTTTCATCTTAAAAATCAATTTTAATTTAAAAATAAAGAAGATTGAGAAATTTAAATATCTTGACAGCTAGATCCATATTCCTAAAGGTGGAAAACTTATTATATAACGCAACCTTGAACTTAAACTTAAGATACAGTTGTATGGAGCAGAAACATGGACATTAAAAGTGGATACCATGAACAGACTCGAGGCTTTTAAAATGTGGATCTTCCGTAGACTACTAAAAATATCATGGACTCAACATATACCTAACGATGAAGTGCTTAGACGTATGAGAAAGGAAATAGAGTTACTTACAAAAATTGAGAGAAGAAAAACCGCTTATTTGGGCTACTTATACCTTAACAACAAGTATGATATGCTGAAATTAATAATAGAAGGAAATATCGAAGGAAAACGTGGATCTGGTCGCAGACAACATTCATGGTTGGATTAGACTGGTATGAGCACATTATTTTTAATTCGCTGAATAGAAGACTAAAATCCCTTTCCGACAAGGTGCCACTCGACTACCTTCTTTTTTTCGAGGGGGTGCTTATAATTCAGAGGGGGTACTTAAGGGGGATTGAATTTTGTCTAAACATATAGACCGCATTGTATATTTTCTTCCATGGCCTCTGTTTTCGGTTATCCGAGAATAGTACTAAACAATTCACTTTGTTTAACTATAGAGATTGTTTGTTTATATAAATTCCCAAACTAACTTTTAAATGTTTAACAATATCATGATCGTAATTTTGGTTTATATCACTTGCCTGCACTCGTCCTAGATTCCAGTTTATTGGTCCGAAAAAATAATACTTTCGAAAGCCGAAAAGTATGTATTTGTGCTAAAAATTTTTTTTTCACATTCTATTTATTATTATAATTCATTATTAGAACAAAATTTGGTATTTTGAAAAGTTACATCTTCTTAAACCAGTTGTTTTAAATTTGTAAAAGATTTAAAGTGCCCCGCGAAAACTAAAATGAAATAGTGATTTTTAATCCAAAAAATATTCACTTTAATTGGAATGACCCCTGTAGTATTTTGTATTTATATAATCACTAATATATTATATCATAAACTGAAAATTAAAATCAAATACTTACATGGATTGCGCCAATATGAAAAGCATTAATATTTTATACAAACACATTTTCTTTTTGAATTTATAGTCTAGCACTTGAATAAATTACCAGAAATTCATTGCACAATGTAACTGCTAATCATTTTTATAGGTATTTTTATCTGTTCATTGTGGTAGGAATGACAGTAGGGATGAAAATATTTGGAGGACGTGTTCAAAACTCATGCTGAAATCCAGTGGCTTACATTAATTAATCAACAAACTTAAATCATATCGTGCTTCATTATAAGAAACAAACATCAAATGTTAATTAATAGCTTTTTAATAAAAGTGGGTCTGAGAAGTTGCCGATTTTTTTTCATAATCATTTCACGTGTTTTGGCTCCGGCACTTTTCGAGTTATACGCGATTCAAAGTATTTTTGACGGTCAAACCTATTTTATAATGGAAATTTTGAGGTAAGGAAGAAATTGTAACCTTTTTTGTACAGAATATTGTGCTCCACATTTTTAATACTGGCAGTTGTTTTGAGTACATGAACCCATTTCACGATGAAATTTTTGAGGTTAGAAAAAATGTTTCAAGACCAATCTGTAGAGAATTTTGTGCTGTACATTTTTTGTTCTAGCACTTTTCTTCGAATTTCTCGTAGTTTTCGAGTTATTCGGGATCCAAAATATTTTTGAGTACATGAACCCATTTCACGATAAAAATTTTGAGGTTAGGAAAAAATGCTTGGAGACCAATCTGTAGAGAATTTTGTGCTGTACATATTTTGTTTCAGTACTTTTCTTCGAATTCCTCATAGTTTTCGAGTTATTCGCGATTCAAAATATTTTTGAGTACATGAACCCATTTCACGATGAAAATTTTGAGGCTAGAAAAAAATGTTTCAAGACCAATCTGTAGAGAATTTTGTGCTGTACATTTTTTGTTCTAGCACTTTTCTTCGAATTCCTCGTAGTTTTCGAATTATTCGCGATTCAAAATATTTTTGAGTACATGAACCCATTTCACGATGAAAATTTTGAGGTTAGGAAAAAATGCTTGGAGACCAATCTGTAGAGAATTTTGTGCTGTACATATTTTGTTTCAGTACTTTTCTTCGAATTCCTCATAGTTTTCGAGTTATTCGCGATTCAAAATATTTTTGAGTACATGAACCCATTTCACGATGAAAATTTTGAGGTTAGAAAAAAATGTTTCAAGACCAATCTGTAGAGAATTTTGTGCTGAACATTTTTTGTTCTAGCACTTTTCTCCGAATTCCTTGTAGTTTTCGAGTTATTCGCGATTCAAAATATTTTTGAGTACATGAACCCATTTCACGATGAAAATTTTGAGGTTAGAAAAAAATGCTTGGAGACCAATCTGTAGAGAATTTTGTGCTGTACATTTTTTTTCTAGCACTTTTCTTCGAATTTCTCGTAGTTTTCGAGTTATTCGGGATCCAAAATATTTTTGAGTACATGAACCCATTTCACGATAAAAATTTTGAGGTTAGGAAAAAATGCTTGGAGACCAATCTGTAGAGAATTTTGTGCTGTACATATTTTGTTTCAGTACTTTTCTTCGAATTCCTCATAGTTTTCGAGTTATTCGCGATTCAAAATATTTTTGAGTACATGAACCCATTTCACGATGAAAATTTTGAGGTTAGAAAAAAATGTTTCAAGACCAATCTGTAGAGAATTTTGTGCTGAACATTTTTTGTTCTAGCACTTTTCTCCGAATTCCTTGTAGTTTTCGAGTTATTCGCGATTCAAAATATTTTTGAGTACATGAACCCATTTCACGATGAAAATTTTGAGGTTAGAAAAAAATGCTTGGAGACCAATCTGTAGAGAATTTTGTGCTGTACATTTTTTTTCTAGCACTTTTCTTCGAATTTCTCGTAGTTTTCGAGTTATTCGCGATTCAAAATATTTTTGAGTACATGAACCCATTTCACGATGAAAATTTTGAAGCTAAACAAAAATGCTTGGAGACCAATCTGTAGAGAATTTTGTGCTGTACATATTTTGCTTCAGTACTTTTCTCCAAAAATTCCTCGTAGTTATTGAGTTACTCGTGATTCAAAATATTTTTGAGTACGTGAACCCATTTCACGATGAAAATTTTGAGGTTAGAAAAAAATGTTTCAAGACCAATCTGTAGAAAATTTTGTGCTGTACATTCTTTGTTCTAGCACTTTTCTTCAAATTCCTCGTAGTTTTCGAGTTATTCCTGATTCAAAATCTTTTTGAGTATATAAACACATTTTAAGGTGAAAATTTTGAGGTTAGGAACAAATACCTTGCATACTTTTTTGTAGATCATTTTCTATTCTACATTTTTTGTTACGAAAGCTTTTTCCGAACTCCTCATTTTTCGACGTAATCGCGTTTTTTGAGTTTCAAGTCCCAAAATTTCGAAAATTCGTGCCCATAATTTGCCGGAATTTGCTAGACTTTTTCCCAAAACCTCTCAGAATCTAGAGAATCAAAATCGCCCAATTTAATTTAAGGTTTTAGCTTCAAAACGCCTAATTTGCCTGTACTACACGTTGAGCTCGGAAACATAATATGCGAATGTTTGTAAATAGGTATACGAGGGTGGTTCCGAAAATATCACTTTTTTTTTGAATTCAAATATAATTAAGAATCTATTTTCCTCCGCCTATGTCTGCTCAAAACTCGAAATAAACTATGCTTCAACATTAACGGGACACATATTCATACAAGAATGTAGCGGGGGGTTGGGAAGAGGTAGGAAGAGTTATAATATTTTCATTTACAAAATATTTTGAGTATGCGATTGTTGAGTTTATTTATTATGAGAATCGTTCATAACTGAATCACCATATTATTGAAATTCCAATCAAATTAGTGTTACTCATTATATTTTTAACCATAATTCATTTCCGTTTCTAATATCTCATGAAACTTTTGTTTCTGGTTTAGCAGACAGTTTTCCACGTTCTACATCGAGTATTTTCATCAGATTTTCACTCATAATAATGTTTATAACTTCCGAACAGCTGAAGGTAAAAAAAGTGCAGCTTTTCCAGAAAGGCATGTTAAGTTTAAACTTTGATTTGACCTCACCAGAGCTACTCCTCACAAATCCAATTCAGAATCGAAATCGCAATTAATCTTTATAATTTTTTCAGTTACATTATCTAATTTCCAAATTTTCTCTTCTTCTTTAATCGTATAATATTTTATCGATATCATATTTTTCTTTATAAAGGAAACACAAAGAATACAGAATCGGGATGGAGTTTAATATCTGCTGTATCAATTCTGTTTATAGTTGTTTCAACCACTTGGTTCTGGAAAATAAAAAAACCTCGAGTGAAATCTTGATTTTCCATCAGTATCATACAGTTTTGAGGAAGAAGATTTATCATTTGTTCGAATTATTCTTTCATGTATTCCCGGTAGTAAGCGGTACGAGTAAATTCAAAATTTTTTGGCTCCACGATCTTAGCACACAGAAAAGATAAATTATTTAGGGATAAATAGTAAGACTAGATGAAAGAATTGATAAAGACAAACAATATTCACATATGTAGCTATGTACAGGGTATTTTTCAACATAAAAACCACATAAATTCACTACCAAGCTGATCTATGAAGGCAAATGTTAACCAACAAATTAATACAGAAAATAACAATGTGCATCAGCAATTGTGATGATTTGGACACAAAATGGGAATGGAGAAGGACGGATTAGTTAAGGTGGTATGGAAAACTGAAGAAAGAGAAAGAAGACAAAAGGAAAAGGAATTCTGAAGAACTGGAGAAGGGCTCGAGTGTTTTATAATCGATATATTTCATTATTTTAGTTTGAATCGCATTTAGCTTGGTAAATCCAACATAATCTACGACAAATTTAGTCAACAACTCATGTGGGGTTATAGTTAGGCTTCCAAGTTTATATATCTGGAATATTACCTGTCTGTTCGGTTCTAAAATTGTTACGTCTCGACTTGAACGTGACCATATCTCGTTTAACCCGTACGGAGATGCTATCTGGCTCTTTTTAATTAATCCGCGTTTATTTTCAACCACATAATCGAAACACTGTGGGAAATTCTAATTAAATAAGTTGGCTATATCAGACTGTTTCCTCTTGACTGTTTCTGTGCTACATGGGAAGTAATCCCAGATAACTTAATGTGTGTCTTCCTTCGTAAACGAAATGAATTTATTTCTAATTATCCGACTACCTTTTAGCTTATTTTGTTGATTTTTCCTATTTTCGTGTAGTACAGAGAGGTGCAAGGGTAATTAAATTTTTTCGTACATACAGGGCGATTTTAATTGCTTCGTTTCTGTATTCTTAATTCTATAATATCAAACAGCATTGATTGACAAATAAATCGGCTAATTAATTGCTTAATGATTAGATATGAAAACTTTTTATCGAAGAAAAATAGTAAACCAAAACAATATCACGCATAGTGCACGGGATCAAAGCCGTGCAACAGGACCGTACTTCCCACTGAACTTTCATACAGCAGACAATAGTGTATTGAAACATTGAAATAAAATCTTCATTTCTGACCTCAATAAATACATTTTCTTATTTCCCATCAGATGACGAGCTTCCACTATCATCAACATTTATTATAAGGGGCTCAATCTGCACATCAATAACCAACTTTAACCCTAAAATTTTCCGTTACGGAAATAAGTCTTTAACTTGTCATCATTTATTTGCATTTCATTTTTATAAATATTAACAATCAATGTCAATAAGTGCATCAGCTGTATCCAAGAGATAAATACAAACAATTTCACTGCATTACGACACTAACGGCTTCTTCAACGATGAGGTAATCGCCCCTCCCACGCTGTTTTTTATTAATGATATATTATGGTGTCATTGATTTCGACCAATAAAGATGCCGCGTCTCCTTTCGCCTGATATATTCACGTGCTGATTACGTACTAATCATTGTTTTGGTTTACTATTTTTCTTTGTTGAATAGACAGGTGCATAATCGTTGTTTTTCATGGAAAAATCAAAATATTAATAATTTTAGGTATAGGGAATGATGAGAAAAGAAAAATGTTGTTAGTACTTTTCGATAAACACATAAAATACAATATGATTAATTTGAAAAAAACAGAGAAAATTTTGTATCAGGATTTTGATTAACCCTGTATCGGATTCAATGGATGTTAACGAAATAAATAATTTTCCAAAATTTTTTACTGGTATTCGGATGCCTTAGTCGCAACAGATCTTCATTTCTCTTACATTATACAGGGTATTCAACTTCAAAATTGTTTATAACTTTCTAAATATCCCGTAGAACATATCACAATTCTTTGTAATGTTTTTCTTATTTATTTATACGACTTCTATTCGTGGGGTGAATTAAAAAACATTGTCTCTTACATTATTGATTTATTCAAACACTATGCACTACACTAACTTTTAATAATCCACTTAAAACTATCACTTAACTAATTTAAATAATTTATTCGAATTCTTCGGTTACTTTTTGCTTCGGTCTGTTCACTACGACTATTTATTAGAAACTAAACTGCGCTACAGAAACTTCTTATATATGTCTCAGAAGAATTCTGTAAATGTAAATAACAATAACTTAATGTTAAAATTCATTCATACTTCTCAAAGGTTACTTGAAGTCTTCTTCTCAGGCTTCTGCAGGTATTACGATTATTTCTACGGACCGTAAGTTCCAGGTAAAGATCATGATGTGATGTCTTTAACATTCGACAACAATTTCAGTTTCTTGGAACCAATTGAGAATTTTGGGAGACGATTTGCAACATTTATCTGTATTTAGCTCACTTTGAGTAACCCTGTGGTAGATTCTTGGTCAATTTTCTTTTTAGAATTATTAAAATTAACCAAACGAGCTAA
Organism: Diorhabda carinulata; assembly: GCF_026250575.1. Taxonomy (NCBI): domain Eukaryota; kingdom Metazoa; phylum Arthropoda; class Insecta; order Coleoptera; family Chrysomelidae; genus Diorhabda; species Diorhabda carinulata. Next base: position 22,840,445 of record NC_079468.1, read on the forward strand.
ATTAGATTACGTATCGTAAATCCAAGAAATGCAAGGTAAGAATTCCTCAAAAGCAAAACTTTTTCTAATATATCAATTCAGTTACAAATACAGTGTGATTCGGAAATAACCTTAATATTAATACAATAGATGTTTGTAGTATGGATAAACACATTTCGTGTTTCTACGATTGATCTGCCTCTGTACCAAACGATTGTCGTTTATCTTCGATAATCTTTCGTGAGCATGTCTACACTAACAATCAGGGTAAACTGCATCTCACAGTGAGAGATCAGGGTGTAATTGAACGAAATTACAACATGAATTGAACAGAGCTTCAAGCTTAGATCTTGCTGAGTCCAATTAAACTTTTAAACAACTTTTTGTTTTTACCGAAGGATTATTAGGTTTAGAAATGTAACGACTTTTGTTTGAAAATAGAATGAGCTTTCGCTTTAGCAAATGCACATGACTTGTTTATTTCTCTACTATTCCATCCTACTTTAAAGTTTGTGATTAGTTTTATTGTACAAATAAAAAAGTCCATTTATTTATTCACCTTTTTTTACGTAGGTACTAAACTAAAATTAAATATGCATCTATTATTACACAAAGCAAAATGAAACAAAGAATAGTTTTTAATCAATTATATATTTTCCTTTTTGCTCAATGACCTTTTGCCATAAATCTTTCAGCGTCATAATTCTGGTCTGGATCCAAACTAAACCAGGTGCGATTGAAGGTCATCATCATTTGACCATTCAAAGAATTCTGCATACTTCGAAATACATGTTAATTAGATAGTGACAGATCAGGGCTGTATGGGGGATGATGCATTACATTCCAGCCAAGCTCCAATCGCTTCCCCCGAGTTACTAAATATGTGTGTAACACTAAACCTTTCCGATTTGAAAATTCTGGCAGTTTTTCTTTGATTTCTTCATCAAGTATCATTATTTCTTGATCAGAATTGATCGTTTGATTCCTTGGAAGCAGCTCAAAAAAGTTTTTCAGCTCTCAATACAGTTTGTGATGGTTCATCGTATGTTTCATGATAGTTTTATCACTTGGGATGATTCTTTTCAAGAAACGATCAGTTTTATTTAGTTTAAGGTGCAAATTCTTAGATCAATTCGAGATACGATTATGTTTTGACCCACTCGTCACCTGAATCCATCTTTTACATATACTACCATATGTTGACGTCAAAACCTGTATGAAGACTAGGAAGAATTTTCCAAAATTTGAAGGTGAAGTGCAGAGAAGAGACAGTGACATGATGGCATGGAAAGAAAGTAAAATTCGTTGACAAGTCATTAAAGATTTCTTGGTAGTAGACAACTGTATAGTGGCAGTATCGATACTGTAGAAAGAAAAGCAAAAGATGACAGTTAAAAAGAAGTTACTGTCCAGATTCAATTATGTTTTATTATGGGAAGCGTCGATCACGCCGATCAAATGATATCAAAGTTGTGATTTGGATAGAAAAAGCTTCAAACGGATTTTCTACAAACTATTCATGACTGCATATTTGAATTCCTTGAATTTCTTATTTCTTAGACCTTTTCATGTGTTTATGTTTCTAAATCTTCTTGATTTTAGGTCTCTTCTGTTTCAAAATTAGTTTTTTTAAATAACTTTTGAAATTCGAAACGTCAATTTCATTTATCGTTCAAAAATTATTTGGAAAAAACCAATTTTGATGCAGAAGAGACTTGGAATCAAGAAGATTTAGAAACATATGCATATTTAGTAACAGGAACAGAAAATATGGGAAAGAATAATGAATAATGAAGGGAAGACGTTCCTCAAATTCATGGATAATGTTTGGGATCATCTGCTTATTTCGGAAAATTCAAGAAAACGATGTATAAGATGTGTTGAGTCCAAAATAGAATACAGAAAATTGCCAAATATGCACAGTAATGATGGTTTTGTATTCTTGATTACCTTGTATATATGCAATGAATCCAAATGTTGAATTACAACGATGTTTTTTCCTATTTTTTTTCGTTTTAGTCCGCAAAATTATGTTTCATCATTAAGTAATCACCTACCACATCAGATTAATAAATCAAATAATTAACCTAACCTAACCTAACCTAACCTAACTTGACTTAACCTAACCTATCCTGACTTAACCTAACTTAACACATGAAATAATCAACTTTTTGTCTTGTCCTCGTATTGTACCACACTCTATTTTATTATAGATGACTCGTATTTACAGGTCTGCTTTAAATAATTAAGTCGGTGTGGATTTACAATCCTTTCGTAGTGTCTATCTATTACCCAAGCTAATACCCCTTTGTCCTAGATGAGATTATATGAAAATTAATGTTTAGTTATTGTTATAATAGTATCAACTCAAATATTTGTTGAGCCGTTGACCGGAAACAAGACTGAGAGTAACGTCTTATTTTCACAATCAAATAATGCTTCACAGAAGTTTGCTTACTTTGAAATTAATAGCATTAAGCAGCAAGTAAACGTATGCTTTGAAGTAAACTTTCTAAGTACACTTGGGCAATGTATTTATTTAGATTTGGTTTTCAAACGGCAATAAATGTAAAAATACAATTTATAGACTCGAAATAAGTTTTCTGATTATAATAATACGGTCGATTATAGTTAATTCCAAACTTGAAGGATTCTTAAAATATTTCTAATTATCAAGTGTTTGAAATATCAAATTGTTCGAAATAATGAATTATTAATCTTTAACCGCTATTTTCTATAGTCTATTTTTACGAATGAGAGCGTAATAAAACGATAAAGCATTCGTAATACAGATAAGCGGATCACTTCTTTTAGTAGAAATTTAAATTATTTGTTAAGTTAATATAAAATAACATTTGTATGAATATATTGAATATATAGGGTGTACACACTTTTCATATAATTAACTTGCAAACAGATGTAAATGAAAAAGTGAAATTTTTTCACAAAGTATGAAGATATAAGGGTTCAACTTTTGAAAAACCATCTTGAATCGTATGATTAACTGCCTTTTCTCAGTTTCCAGGCTATTTACAGTTTCAAAAAACAATTGCTTAACGTAACTCTATTTAAAAAAGAATCATTTTCTCTTGAAACTTCTCCCTTTACCTTTGTGTTTTTCAATTTCAACAATTTTTCGAATTTATCATTAGAATAAGTTTTTTTCTGACAGAACTGGGATGAAACTAACGTCAGCGCCACATATTTTCGTTAGTTGTTACAGATATTGGTTGGCCAGAACGTGGCGCGTCGGCAACAGAGCCCGTTCCTAAGATTTTCTGGTACGTCTTCCACTATGCTGGACTTGGTAGCGGCGAGTCGGAAATTGTTTCGTAATCCGCGTTCGTACGCAGATAAGATATAAAAAAAACTCTTTCCAGAAATATGAACCTATTTTTTTCAAGTTTTTATAGAGTAATCTTCATTATCTCGAACCGTGACATGAACCTTGTCAACTGTCGGAAATTCTGCGTTCATTGTAACATTTATTTTTCCACATTTTTCCATGAATCAGCATTAAACAAGAAGATACTAAAAAAAATTGAGGAAGTTGGTGATGAATAAAGTTGTAAGACCAATTACTAAATCTTCTGGATAGAAGTCTAATTATCAAATGAACTACTTTAAAGATTTATTTTGAACAATATACATAGAAATAGAAACTTATTCCGTTGTGTGATTACTTAGTCTCCTTCATCTTGTTCTTCATCATCATAATCGTCAGGCGGAGATAAAGGAAATGGTCTTATAACACTGGGGTCCAGCCAAAAGCTTGATCCTTCGGAACATTGGAAAGTTTCACCAAAAAAAGGAGAGTTACTTATAACATTTCTAACTTTTATTTGAGGAGGTAATGTTTTCGTTTCGAACAGATCTTTCATAAAAGAAACTTCAGCTTGGTCATCGCAGAATTCTGAAATTACAATCATCAATTCACATATTGACAACGAAATTTTTTAGTTTCATATTTTTAATTTAGAAAGAGAATTGACAAACCTTGAGCGAAAGCTATAAAAAAACTTTGATTGAAGGATATTCCACCGCTTGATATCCAAGGTAAATTTTTTGATTTCTTTTTCATTTTGTGCAGATAGTCAGTTACTAATTTGAAAGCAGCATTATCATAAATCAATTCATTGATATAATCGTCACCATTTATTGGCTGAAAATTATTATAAATTTGAAAATTCGATTACTTTGTCGTTATTCCTAATTAGACTCTTCATCAAAAGCATTAAGTTTTTCCAGCTACTGGGTACTGGAAGTTGTTGAAGTTAATCTTCTATTTCTTCTGATGTTGAATCAGATATCGGAATATTTCACGTTTCTACCACTGAATGACCTTCCAAAATAAGCCTTCTCTTTCCCTAGCATCATAAATCTTAAGCCAATTCAATCCACACCCTTTCAATACCAGTTGGTTATCAATTTTCTTCAGAAAGTCGTGAAGATTGGAACACAAATAGATGAAGGGAGGAAGATAAAAAGTTTTTTGTACTGCACTATACAACATTCCCAAGAATCCATGGACCGAAACGACGTGGTTAGTACCCAAGCAATTCTAATAATCTGGATAACCAAGATCAAATGCCTGGGAATCGTCCTAGATGTCGATTAGCTAGTGCACAAGACGAGGAAAATAATTAGTAGAACTCATCAGAATACGATCAAAGTTTGAACTAAAAACGAAGCTCCACCTCATCAAGGCGTGTGGATAAATAGACAAGGGCTACCGAAAGAAGCTTCAAGTCAAGCAAAACATTAGTTTGAGGTAAAAATAGTAAAAATCACAGAGTAAATGAGTTTAAGCCAATGAGCCAACATCCAGTTCCAAATAAAAGTTATAGAAGCTGAAGCTAAAGATGTATCGCGCCAATATGAACATCAGAGGAATTTCGAATAGTAACTTTGAAGAACAGAAGAGAATTGGTCTGGATAAGATGATGAGGGTGGATGGAAGAATCATTCTTTGAGGGATACATTTGGGGAAAGGCGGTTTCGAACTAGTTATTTGTCCTATTTGCTTGCTGGTTCTAGAAAACTTGTCGATAAACTTTAAAGATCAGCTTCACGATTGCTTGTAATACTTTTTCCAGCTTCTATCCATCAAGTAAATAGTAAATTTTTCAATTTTTTTCCCTATCAATTTCAATTTTCGGACATATTCAAAGTATATACGATGGTATTAAAAAAATACAGATCAAGAACATATAGAACAGTCAGGTGGGAAGGTTATGATTTCAGTTTTTTGGAATATTCTTGATCGATTAGCTCCAAAAGGGAGAGATAATCAATAGATAATACTAGATAGAGTTGTTGTATCGTTTGAATGCAAAAATAAAGGAAAACGTCGTAGAAAAAACCACTATTCCACCAAGACAATGCACTGATTAACAATGGTTGAATTGAATGAATTACACTTTAATGCAAAAGGGTTGGAATGATTGTATTGCTCTTGAAGGAGATTACATTGATGAATAAAATCGATTTTAGGCAAAAAATGTGTTTTCTTAGTTAGTCACGTGAGTTATTGAGTGATGGTTAATATGCTTTTTCACCTTAAATTTGAGGAAGCTCCTGTGAAATGGATACGGAATTTTCATATAATATTTTTCAAATATTTCTTTAGATTGTTTCACCAAGTCGTTGTAATAAGCGTTGTTTGTTTTTATATTATCCGTCAAAATTCCACGACCAATTGGATCAAAATGTTTGGCAAGATTTTGAGCTAACGAAAATCCAATTTTTGCCAACCGAATATGCTCCGGCAATCCGATGGGTACCTCATTGAACACTCCTGGATGCATAACTAGAAACAAAATTTTTAAAAAATGATCAAGTCTCAGAGTTATTATCAAAAATGAAGACAGCGGTGTGTGAAAAATTGAAAATGAAGGTGAGTGGTAAACCGAGGCCATACAACCTATTTACTCAAAGTAACTTTTAACGAAAAAATAATAATTAATCATCAATGGTTGCCCTGCTGCAGCTGGGATGATGCAGACCACCTTTCATACCATCTTGTAGGTGGTCGTCCTGGTGGTCGGGATGTATTCGGTTTTTCTTCCTTTGCAATCTTTACCAACTTGTCATCTGACATTCTATCCACGTGGTCTCCCACTACATCCTGGATGTAACATATCTCTCTTATTTCTGGATACTGTAAAACATTTGGTTTTTTTTCAGGGATATTTGCATGTTGAAAGCTTTCGATATTTGTTCAAACCTATACAGTAGCTATCTACGTCTTCGGAGATGATTACTGCGTCTTCAGCATAACATACAATCACAAGTCATAGTCCATTTAAATTAGCCAACAAGTTCGTTCAATTTAATTTCGTTGGACTATTTTTGTTTGGGTTATGTCACTTGTCTCATCGATTTTACACACACAATTTGAAATCAATATCGAGCTACATATGCTGCGATAAGTTGTTTATCCACGTTCTAGCCGTGGATAAAATTATATTTATATAATAATGAGATTTTTATATAAAAAAGCGTGGTATTATAATTTGAATTTAAAGATTTTAAACAAAACCCCTTACCTATTGCATTACTCGTGTAGAATGTCACGGGTTTCGTATTGAACGGACTCACAAAATAATGTAACCTAAGAAACAAAATGTTTTTCAGAATGCACATAACCTCACTTCACATAATATTGAATAGTGTAAGCGATTTCAAAAAAAAAATCCAAAAGGAACTAAAATTTTTGGTTTAATAATTATTATTTTCTCTATCCTTGTATAAGTATGTTGAAAGGAGGCAAGTTGTTTATAAAAGGTGCGGAATGTTTTCCAAAATGAAAGCCGTTCATAATAAAAAAAATTTGTGAGAAAAGTAAGGAATTTATTTACTTTTAATTATGCTAGTTTGGTTAGCGTAAACTTTCGATTTGATATAACCCCACAGGAAAAACTCCATAGGCGTTAAATCGGGACTGTGTAGAGGCTAACTTATGTTATCTCTCCTGGAGATAAAGTTGCCTGAAAAACTCATGGGAGGGAACCTACTGGAACTATGTTTTTTGGTTAGTTCAAGCACGAAGTCGTCTTGTATCTGTACACAATATATAGGCAAATATAGGGGTTTTTGATGTTTGTTTTTGGTTTAGATGCACTCCAATGAGATGAGCACGAGCATCATCCGAAAACAAGATGTTGGTAAACGTTGTGAAGCGCTTAATCATCTTGTTAACAGAGTAGACGAGGCTCGTAACGAAAAGACCGTCACTGTCTACATTTTCGACTGTTCTAGGAGTCTTTGGACGCTCAAATTTCAGTTTACCTAGAGTTCATCCGATCTCTTTAAACTTCTCGGACCATATTTCAATCAGGCAAACGCTTAGAACATCATTGTGTGACTAAACTTTCGTTCCCTTTGGAACAGCTGTGTTCAAGCAATAAGCAATCCGAAGGTAAACTCTCTTTTGAGACTCCTTGTAGCATATGTATTGGTTTAAAACTCATTTCTTTAAGGTACTAGGTAATTGGAGTATATTAAAAAAAATACTAATACTTACAGCGTCGCTGAAGAAGATTTCAAATCAACAATTTCGTAAATACGCTTTCTATAATTCTTGAGTAGAATTACAACATTTTCTGTAAAATTATCCCTGACTTTCAAATCCTTGTAATTATCTCTGGTTGTGTTCATGTCTCCCGTAGTGATCAATCCCAAATTCAAACGTTCTAACTTCTTTACAAACTTTTCTTTAGATATATCGTCCAATTTTGAATCATTTATCGATTTTCCAAACGAAAGTTTCAAATCGCCGAACATCATTTGTGTCAAATGTGTTGGTAAAAATATCTTCTTAGCTGGATTTATTTCATAAATAATTGTTGTTACTATGTCCGGCATTAGCTCGTGAGCTAAATTCATACAATAAATTTCTTTGTTGGAGACGTGTTTTGGAGAAGCCAAATTCCGATATAATTGAAAATGAATGAATTCTTTGATCATACTGACAAGTTTACTGTAAAAAAATCCATAATAGAGTTGATAATAATATAGAATTGAGCAATTTGGGGTACGAGTATCATCTCAGTGAATTTTTACCAACTATAAACTTATTTTGTATAATTTAATATTGATTTATAAACATTTTCATCGATTTAAAGCTGTCACATTCTTATCAGGTGTTATTTTCAATAGTAAAACCTTTGTTCGAAATAATTTTATAACAGATTTCGAAAGCTTGGTGCCTGTAAGCAACCCCGGCCAGAAAAATTACCAATTAGAAAAGTCGAGTGGAGATCCAGACGTGTTAGTTTTTATAAGCTGATTCTACCTTGGCTATGTGATAGAATTTCCGTTGCAGCCTTTCAAATGTATTTTAAATCAATAAATTCATCATTTCCGGAGCTTAATGGTGTCGAACTTTGTTCGGGACGAGACTGGATGAGTTTAGGTTAGGTTAGATTAGGTTAGGTTAAGTTCTTCGTATTCAGAAAGAATAATTGCAGGTTATAACAAAATGTCGGCAATGTTTCCTCTAGAAATTGATGATGATGAATTGAACATATTTTTTTATTATTTCTGAACCTCACTCTTCAAAAATTTGGACCAAATTTGAGCACCGACTCCAAATTTTTAACACCACCCCCTGCTCCCGCCCCGAACAATATTTTCACGAACACGGATTAATTATTGAAGAGTAATTTTCAATTATTAAATAAATAATCAATTTCTAGAGGATACATTCCCAAAATTTCGTTAAAAGTGCATTTATTCTTTGTGTATACGAAAAACCTAACTTAACCTAATCTAACCCAACCTTTCAAGGTCATCGGGGCTGTGAAGGTTAAAAGATAAATTACCAAAATTTTTTTGTCACAGCATCATTTTCACGTCATTTATTGAACTTTCGATCAGTTCCGAAGTATATTTCAATGTTTTAGTTTTTTTTTTCGTATACATCGAGAAAAAAAAGTAGAAACTTGATTCTATCACTTGTAGAAATGATTATACGTGAATGAATATATTTAATATATTTAATCCGCCCCAAAAACGTAGATTTAAAAAAAAATCATTGAATTCGTATATGGTCACCATAATTATCATAAATATATCTTTGCAAATTAAAAAAAAATTGTATTAGTTGTGGATTTTTGTGTAGATGAGATGAAATTTGAAAAGTAAAACTTACTCTTTATCAACTTTACGTAACTCTCGAAAAACAAAATCATAATGACTGGGATAACTCACAAGAATTTTTTCATTTCCACTGAACGTTTTATTCGTGGTTAGTTTTTCGAAAAACAATTTCCAATCAATGAGACCGTATTTAGAATTAAGCTCATTTATTTCCATTGATTTAAATAATTCTCCGGAATTTTGATCGGATCTGGCTTTTACGGCAGATTCTATGAACCGCTGAAAACAAATAAATAAGCATCATCACTACAAAAACTATTCTGATAATTACCTGATTCAAATCCAGTAATTCAGTTAGGAACATCTAAAATAAAAGTACATAGAAAAAAAAAATAGATACAATATTTGTTACAATACGTTTTTTTCTGTTATTTTACCAATTGCTTTCATAACTTGTTCAAAATCTTCGGCATATTGTTTTATCAATTGTTTTTTACACCCTATATATTCTTCATGCAACTTATCTATATCGATAGTTTTCGAACTTATGGAGTCGTGTAAATTTTCCAAACATTCTTCAGCGCTTTCTTCAAATACAGACCAACCCGTAATCCTGGTTTTTAAATAAGAAACACCTGATACAGGTAGCTAAAAAATAATAATATTATTTCATATAAATACTGTACGAGAACCGTTACTTAACGTTTTAGGTATGGCAACACTGATTTGTATATGTCAAATCTGTCATTGTCATCATTGACATTTTAATCGTGAACGTACTCAGAACGTGTCTTGTTTGGGATGGAATTTTTGTACGATGATTTTCTACAACAGCAATGTGTCTACCAACTCTACGCTATTAAAGTTTTTAGGTATGGCAACACTGATTTATATATGTCAAATCTGACATTGCCATCATAAACTTTGACATTTTAATCGTGAACGTACTCAAAACGTATTGTCATACGAGTGATGTTTGAGATAGATTTTTGTACGATGATTTTTTATGACGTGGATTCAATGTGTCTACCAACTCGACTTTTGGTGATAGAGCACCATCTCTAACCATTGTATTTTGCTAGTTTTCCGAATTCAATCATGATCTCACTTCGGTACAGGATGAATTTCGTGGAGATAGACAAAATCGGATGTTGTCATGTGACATACAGTGAGATTGATCCAAATTTGGGCATTAGTTTCACTCGCATACACTTAAGATTATATGAAAATTAGGCTCTCGAAAATATTTGTTCGCGTTGGATTTGGCGATCGCTCAGAAAAAGCTCGCGTCGATTGGTGCAAATAAATTATGACAAAATTAAATTTCGGCCAACATGAGTCAACGTAAGCCAAATCCAGCCAAAGTTGGATGATCTTCGAAGCAAATGGTTGCCTACCAATCGCAGAAGACGAATCATTTTCCACCACGAGACTGCGAACTCTCAAACATCAGTTTAAACAGACATGTTTTTGAACATTTGAAACTTCGAATTGATTGTTCATCCGTCGAACAGATCTCGTTTGGTACTCAACGATTTTTTGTTATTTCCCTAGATCGAAAATATTTGTATTTTTCCGAATTTTATTTCTGTTATTAATGATATTCTTTCTCATAATGTTTCCCATTAAGTCAGTCTGGATCATTAATCGCGATCAAAGGAAAGCAAATTTAAGTAAATACAGAGTTAAATATTTAAATAGTCGAGCAACGAGTTTGATTGGAGACGAGTTTTTGTCGACTACTATGGTGGGGCTCACCATGAATTCGTTCCAAAGGGGTAAATGCCGTTTTGAGGCGTCTGTGGGCAGACACAAACCGTGCTCTCTGTCTCAGACTTTTTGCCTCTATCTAAAATTCAAAAAGTAGCTTCGAAAAACGCGCCGTTGATTTAATTTTGCAATCTTTAATTGGTAGAAAGTGTTATTAGATTAGTTTTCCAACGGGGTAGACTTTATCTCGATGTTGCCAAAGTGTGTGTGTTTATTGTTGATCAGTATAATTTCATAACAGCCTTGAAGTAATTCTTTTGATATATTTAAGTCCGTAGCATTGGCTAACAAAACTGGATTGGAAAATAGGATTAAGCATGTTTATATTGGTTCCAAAGAGTCTTTATTCGAAGGCAACAATTGAGGTTTGTGATAAATTACGTTGGTTTAAGCTCTAGAGAAAGCGAAGAAGAACTTTTTACCGAAGAATACTTTGAGAGGAATAACTTTGAAGACAAGTTCTACCCCTTCGAGAAAACGAAAAAACCTACTGGTATCGTTAATATTTTCAAGATTTATAATTGTTAAAACTTACTGAGAACTGGAATTTTTCTTTGGTTTCCGAAATGATTAATCCAATGTCAAAAAAGGGCATCGCTTGAAGTAAAATAGCCTCAACAAATAGATCTGTAATATCAGAAGTTACCAACGGAGCATCAACTGAAAAATAAGAAAATAATCGCGTATCGCTCCTCAGATAGCAAAACACTTTATTCTAGAACAAGTTAAGAAAATTACATACTTACATACAAATATTGCTGTACTAGAAAATGATTGATCAATACAGCATATATTTCAAGTTTGAAGACGCCGCGTTGTTGAAGAAAATCCACTGGATGATCGTCGATTGAAAGTGTGCGAGCTAGCAGACTTGGTAGGCATTTCAAAGAGTGCAGTACATCGCCCATTAATTGGAAATTTGGACATGAGAAAGATGGGTGTCGCGTTCGCTCACAATGGAACAGAAACAGCGTCCTGAAGTTCATAACCAAGGATGAAACTTCACACCCGGGATAAAAGAACAATAAAAACAATGAACTGAGAAGGAAGAACCGATTCCAAAGGAGGCAAAGGCCGTTCCATCTGCAGGCAAGGTCACGGCGTCGGTTGTTTGGGATACGCGATGGATAATTTTCATTGGAGAAAGAAAAACTATCGACGTTAAGAATTTGAATGAAGAAAGAAAAGTGATGTTTTATTAAGACAATGCACCAGCTCACACATCCGTTATTGCAATGGCCAAAATTATTGAATTAAAGTTCGAATTGCCATCAGATGCACCCTGTTTGCCTCAAAGATTTTCCAACAATGGAGAGATGATGTCGACAGCTAATGGGATGCTTTTATGTACTCAAAACCAGGTTCAGAATTAAAATGCATAATACATTGATTTATTTTTGAATTTAATTCGAAATTACAACAGTTATATTTGAAGAATATACCTGGTAGTGCGTTGTGCTTCATAATATTTTCGGTAATTGAAATATTAAAGTCAAAATTGAAGTTGTGGATCAAACGTACTGACAGAATTCAAGTTCCACTGGCACTGGTGGCTTTTACAAAAAAAATTTACCCCAGTTATTGTGCGCGACTTTAAAGTTTTGTCTTGATGGGCTTGGTACTAAATTATCAATAAAAACCGGTTATTATATCTGGAGGTGTGTTTCCCAACTGAATCTTCTCGCTCTATTTTGATAAAAACTTAACAAACAAACTAACTTTGTATTTTATTATGAATAGATCCGAGTGTGATTCAGGGGAAATAGAAATTTAGGATTCGATGGCACTTGTTATATTTTTTTTATTTGGAAACAGCGTTTAAAAATGTCATACAAAGCATAGTATAGTTACAATCATTTTTTCATCAGTAACTTAGCTCACTTTTGAGTTTTTGTTTGAATTCAAGAGAAACTAGAATAGAGGAATCACAATATGTAAATTATATAACGTTCTCTAGCATTTACGTTGTTGAGAATTTAGATATTTACACCTAAACTCTATCAAACATCATCAAGTTTAAAGAAATCGGCTTGGCAGAACCAGATTTAAAGATATTTTTTCATAACAAGTTTCCCAATCTCCCCCATCTCTTATATGACATGAAAAATGCACAGAATTTGTCAAAGAATTCGATTATTGTGAATAAAGTGCCATTTAATTGATTCAATTTCGAAAAATTCAATCAACTATTTTCAAATATGCTTTTTACTAGTAAACCAAAATAATTTCCACGTGTTTCTTGGCACTTACCCACCCTGTTCGTTATTTTCATCTAATTTTCATATTCCAAGTATTAAAAAATCTTGTAAACTGAGACCGTATGCTCTATAACGACCCAATATCAGCAATTCGCAGATAGAATCTACTTACTATAATCTATATTCATCAAAAAGTTGAAATCTAGCGAAAACTTTGCGCAACTGTCATAGAATCTTTTGAAATCTTGCAGGTACTTTTCAGATCTGTACGTAATTTTCGTATTTAGGTAATATTCCAGCACCTCAAAATTGCTACGGGTGAATCCATTTTCACGTATACGTCTTCCACAAACTAAATCATAGAATTCTTCGCATGGATCCGCGCCGTGTTCCATCGAATTGAGCATTTGGGAAGTGAAGCGCTCACACGTGGGAGTGTTACATTCGTCAGGATTGCCCTTCTTCTTCAATAACGTCGCGCGCTTCATTCTGTTTCCTAATAATATAAATTAATTTTATTGTAAATCAGTTATAACTAATGGATTTGACTATTCATATTTCACCAATACTGAATCTGTTCACGACAATTGATTTTTATTCATAATTACCCCAAATATCCTGAGTTTCCGTTGATAAAACCTCAGAGCCTATCTAAAAAATTGAAAAACAAAACATAAATTTGCTATAAAGTTATTCGAGAAATTTGTTTCCACGAGATGTAGCTTTTAACATTAGCATTGAAACAGATCTTTATGACTTAAAAATGAATTAACCCTGTTTTTTTTTCTATAATATCTAGTTTTTGTTACTCAAATGCATCCCAAAAACAATTTTTTCAGTACTCGAATTTTCATTTGTATAGAATTAGAAGGTATCTAGTGTATTTAGGGCGATTGTTTTGGGGTTTGAAAATGTATGGTGGTGTTGTAAATATTTTTATCACATATTTTTTGATGTATGTATCCTTTGTAATTAGTTTCCAGACAGCGGGAATCCACAAACGGGATTAAAATCGTTAATCAACCATATTTTGCTTTAGGGTCTCGTTAGATTTCCAATATCTGAGACCTCTAATTTTGTTTTTCATTTATTTTGTGGTAGACTATATCTACTTCCATATCCATATTAATTGAGCTCCAAGAAATATGTAATATTGAGTTTATTCGGGTCCATATGAACATATCAAACAATATTTCTCTTTCGACGTCGATGAGATTACTGAGTCTGGAAATGTGAAAAGTTTTTGACTATGGGAATGCTATCAAGAGTCTTTCAACGATTAGCCCCATTCTAGGGTAAAATTTACTGTATCGTTTATTGTAGCTAAAACTCCTGCTAGTCATTTTTGAGCTCGTTCGTTGTCAGTTCTATAAGTCTTCTTCCAACTCCCAAACTGGTATTTCCAGCTTTTGAACCACCATCATACTTATACGTGAATTTGTCGAGGAAATAGTTTTCCATTACAAACAAATAATGGAAAATGATCATCATCTACTGGTCCGAAAATTTTCCCCCCATTAAAAAATTGTAGCAGTCGAATTACGAAGTGAAATGAATTCTGAATTTCTTGTGAATTTTGAATGAAATTGCTGGAAACATGTCTTTGGATTCTCAACGTAAAAAAATTTGAGAAAAAATTATTCATGGTATGAAAATGGAATTTTTTCATTTAACTAACACACACACACGAAAAAAATTCTGTAAAATTTTATTAATTTTAAAATTTTGTGCCTTACTATGAGAAATAAGTGAAATGCCCCCAATAGGCCAGGTACTAGCCGATTTCCCGTGTAATTTTGATAATCAAGATCGATTTTCTTCTTCAAAATCTACCCTGCATCGAAGGGTATCAAAATGATTTCGTAATTTTTTTCTAAAATTGGTACTTTTAGAGTTATTAACTATTGAAACTGCTCATTTTTCATTGGAGAAAACCAATAATTTTTAGCGTTTTTCTTGTACAAAAATGTAGCTGATAAATAAAAGAGAAGATTAATTTTTTAAGAACCTCTGTGAATTTAATAATAACTGGCTATTTTTGGGGAACCCCTAAATTGATAACCTTCGAATTCAAATAACTTGAAATTGATGGGATTTGTGGAAAAAACTCAAGAGATTTTTGCAAAGCACATACAACAGCTTTTAAAATGAAAACTGTCAAAAGTTTTTTCCATCAGAGTTGACTGATTTATAACAAACCCTCGCCATTACCACCCAAATTGAAATTAATTGTAATCCACTTGCAATCAACTTTATTTATGTATTATTGATATAATCCTTGTAATTTGACCAGTTTATATTAGAAAAAATAATCGATTAAATTGAACACTGCATTTCTGTAATGCATGTTATGAGAAAATGTATCAATTATTAATTGTAGGGTTTCTCTTGCCAAAAATTTTGAGCTTTTTTAAATCTATGTGGCTTATGCAACACCTTTGAGCTGCATCCTTTTTAAAACCAGGGAATAAAAATAAAATTAATTAATATGACGTTGAAGTACTTAAAATTTCCTACAAAATGCTTTTTTTAAAAAGTTTCTAGCTTGAAAATTGAGCGAATTATCGTCGAAAAACCGCCTACTTTTTTTTTTTTCAAAATTTCGGAGCACGAATTTTGGACTATTGGATGAAAGTATCGTACAATCGAGCAACAGCTGTAGAAGATATTTTTTAAATAAAAAATTGATTTTAAAAATAATTTTTCATTATTTCTGTTGAATATTTTAACTTTTATTTCGAAATTTTTGGTCATTGAGGGTAGGTTTCATATTTAGAAATCAACAGTTCTCAAAAATACTTACGAAATATTCTCAATTCAATATAAATACACTTTGGGATCATTTTTAATTATAAAAGAATCGTTGAAATAATTTTTTTAACTTTTCATGTGATTAGGGGATGATTTTGAGGGGTTGTATGAATTTGATTGATTATAAACGTGTTTAATAATGTAAAAAGTTTCACGGATAATATATTTAAACTTTATTTCACCCTAAACATGCATAAAATCTGAGATTTGAATTTTTTTTGCAATAAGGGGGTAGTTCGTACCCCACAAAATATAAAAAAAGCCCGGTTCGGCAAAGGGAGAATTTCGTAGAAGAGGGTATGTGGGAGTTGAATTCAAATTTTCATGAAAATCGAGATTATAATAAGTGTTTTTTAAAAAAAAGTTTTTACCATTACTACCCTCGGAGAATGGTCTTTGGAGGGGTTACATTAGTATGAATAATCATAAACTTGTTTAAAAATATGAACAAATCTACGAATAATCAATTATTTACTCAAATATATGTTAAAATCGAAGATTTTAGAATTTTTCACGATAAGGGGTAGTTTTTACCCTCAAAAAATAAAAAGCACTCTTCAGCACAAGTAGATTTTGGATAAATGGGTGAGTAGGTAAGTTTAAATTGAAATTTTCATAAAAATCAACGTTGATTAACAAAATTCTACAGTTTTTTACCGCTGGTTCCTGGATTTCAATCGTCAGATTTTGATCTCCTCTGCAGTGTGTGGTTTCTCATACTAGATACTCTGTATATCGGATTTATATTTATCGAAATATTCTTTTCGGATAACTCTCTCGATATCCTATATACAATCTCATCACACAAATTGTTAACACACAATAACCACGTAAACAGGTCCCTTCTGACACCAGAATGAGAATAATGTAAACATCATCAATAGAGTCGTTAATGTATTTTTCTGATGGATGGGTTGTCAGGAATAAATAACAAATTGGTTCGTAGTATCATGAATTAGGTGCAAAAAATGTTCGCAGCGCTAAATTTTATAACATTGTATCAGAAATATGTTTATACAACAATAAATTCCTCTCGAACATGGATACGATATTCCATATTTATGAAAAATGTACTAGAAACTGAATTTTGATAACATAAAATGTATTTTAAGTGAAAAAATGAAAAGTATCAATTCCTAACCTCTAAAGAGCTTCTGGTGAAATCGTTTTATCGTCTTCTTCAATCCTAAGCTATACAACGTGAGTTATATGACGTTCCGCTGGGAGCTATGAGCTCTTATTGACGTGGTGAGGTCATCTTCAGTGATAGGACGCCTCTAACCATTTTTCAGGTCTGCAGGCCAGTTTCTTTTGAATCTTCTATTCAGTTGGGGATATATTAAGGGATTGATGTGCAATTACTTTTTGTATGTGATGGATTTTTTTAGTTTTCGTGAAGTACCAGGGCGTTTGTTATCATACAGATCATTTTGGATTAACTTCTTTAGAAAAAACTTGTATTTTATTCTCTGGCACATCCCCATAGCTGGATACCACACATCCAAATTGACTTTATAATGGTTTTGTAAATTAGGAGCTTCTGGTGAAATCGTTTTATCGTCTTCTTCTATCCTAAGCTATACAACGTGAGTTATATGACGTTCCGCTGGGAGCTATGAGCTCTTATTGACGTGGTGAGGTCATCTCCAGTGATAGGACGCCTCTAACCATTTTTCAGGTCTGCAGGCCAGTTTCTTTTGAATCTTCTATTCAGTTGGGGATATATTAAGGGATTGATGTGCAATTACTTTTTGTATGTGATGGATTTTTTTAGTTTTCGTGAAGTACCAGGGCGTTTGTTATCATACAGATCATTTTGGATTAATTTCTTTAGAAAAAACTTGTATTTTATTCTCTGGCACATCCCCATAGCTGGATACCACACATCCAAATTGACTTTATAATGGTTTTGTAAATTAGGAGCTTCTGGTGAAATCGTTTTATCGTCTTCTTCAATCCTAAGCTATACAACGTGAGTTATATGACGTTCCGCTGGGAGCTATGAGCTCTTATTGACGTGGTGAGGTCATCTCCAGTGATAGGACGCCTCTAACCATTTTTCAGGTCTGCAGGCCAGTTTCTTTTGAATCTTCTATTCAGTTGGGGATATATTAAGAGATTGATGTGCAATTACTTTTTGTATGTGATGGATTTTTTTAGTTTTCGTGAAGTACCAGGGCGTTTGTTATCATACAGATCATTTTGGATTAACTTCTTTAGAAAAAACTTGTATTTTATTCTCTGGCACATCCCCATAGCTGGATACCACACATCCAAATTGACTTTATAATGGTTTTGTAAATTAGGAGCTTCTGGTGAAATCGTTTTATCGTCTTCTTCTATCCTAAGCTATACAACGTGAGTTATATGACGTTCCGCTGGGAGCTATGAGCTCTTATTGACGTGGTGAGGTCATCTCCAGTGATAGGACGCCTCTAACCATTTTTCAGGTCTGCAGGCCAGTTTCTTTTGAATCTTCTATTCAGTTGGGGATATATTAAGGGATTGATGTGCAATTACTTTTTGTATGTGATGGATTTTTTTAGTTTTCGTGAAGTACCAGGGCGTTTGTTATCATACAGATCATTTTGGATTAATTTCTTTAGAAAAAACTTGTATTTTATTCTCTGGCACATCCCCATAGCTGGATACCACACATCCAAATTGACTTTATAATGGTTTTGTAAATTAGGAGCTTCTGGTGAAATCGTTTTATCGTCTTCTTCTATCCTAAGCTATACAACGTGAGTTATATGACGTTCCGCTGGGAGCTATGAGCTCTTATTGACGTGGTGAGGTCATCTCCAGTGATAGGACGCCTCTAACCATTTTTCAGGTCTGCAGGCCAGTTTCTTTTGAATCTTCTATTCAGTTGGGGATATATTAAGGGATTGATGTGCAATTACTTTTTGTATGTGATGGATTTTTTTAGTTTTCGTGAAGTACCAGGGCGTTTGTTATCATACAGATCATTTTGGATTAATTTCTTTAGAAAAAACTTGTATTTTATTCTCTGGCACATCCCCATAGCTGGATACCACACATCCAAATTGACTTTATAATGGTTTTGTAAATTAGGAGTTTGTTTTCCAGGATCAGTTTGTATTTCCTTCTAAGAAACCAGTACAAGTCTTCCGTTTTTAAGTCAGTTTGTAGTATTCGAGCAGGTATTTCGCACAACACTCTATAATTTCTGCTCAATTCTCTATGCTTTTAGATCTTTTGTTTAATCCCTTATTCCTATTCATTTTATTTTCTTTGTCTTACATTTTTAATCAATGTTTTTCTTGGTTTGGTATTCTGTTTTCGGGTATCCGCCAAATGTGTCCAGACCATCTCAATTGTACTCTATATTCTCCATCTCTAGCCAGAAATTATTCTCAGAAATGTTCACAATTGAGTGGTACTTTGAGAGTGGAGTAGAAATAAAATTGAACGTAAACCACCATTAATTTTTAACGAGCAATCGATTTCTTCATTCACATTTTAATTTTGATATTCAGGGTAGCTCAGAAAACAATTTTTTTAATTGGAACCCCATTATTTGACTTCGTAAATAGATTTCACTTCATATTTTCGGCAACTTTTTTGATAGGAGCAGACTTATAAAATAGTAGCGAAGCTTTTCGATAAACCAAAACCAAAAAATGCTTTTTCTTAGGATTTTTGCGATTTTTGTTCATATTGCTTTTAAAGTTATCCCGATAAGGAATTTTATTTCTTTATTGACTTCCTTGTTTTTACAATTTATGAGAATTAAAGATAATTTTACATATTTTCAACAAAAAAAAAAACTGGAATTTATAGGGACAACATCTGAAAAAAGCAACAGCTAAAAATAATAGGAAATTTGTTGTAACGCCAGAGTGTAATTAGGTCTGAAATTTTTTTTCCTTCTGCTGTTATCAATTTTTTTTCTCTTAAATCCGCAGGTAATTATTAATTGAAAATCTAGTAAAAACCTTATAGTTAATTTCTGTGTTGGTAGATTTCTGGACGATTTTGAGCGGTCTTCTTTATGATTATTCAATTTTTTCTGATGCTTTTCATTAAACAAAAACTTCAAGAGTCTACGGAAGTTCTAGCTGCAAAGACTTAAAATATGAGAATAGAGTAATCGTAATAAAGATTGATTTTGATTCGAAAAAATAGTTGTGGTACTTTTTTTTGAACAAGGACATTTTCCATGGACGGTCGTTTCAATCTTAGTTAGAAATTTTCAATAAAAAAGAATAGAAACTGAAGAGACAAAAAATTATGGAGAAATTTCAGTTATTGGTAATTTCAATTCATAATTCAGCAGTTTTTCTTTTATTTTCAATCCCTATTGCCCAATTTACATCTCGTGTATGTTAATAGATTGAGAGATTTTGAGTTACTTACCGAAAGATTTGATACAGAAACATGTACTAAAAGTAATAATAATATGAGTAACTTAACCATTATAAATTTGACTTTTCCACCAGCTGATCGTTCGTAAATGTTAAAAATTTCATTCACGAATTCAACATTTAAATCAGTCAGGTAGTTACGAATTCAGAGTTTATGGTTTGTCTCAACCGCGACGTTTTCGCAGGATGTTATATTATCAAAATACGTTTCGAGTTAATCTCCTTTCCTTTTCCTAAGATACTACTCTCTGTTAATTGAAAGTAATATCAGGCGTATTAAGATAATAAGTTGGGAAGATTGAAATTCCGGATATTATATATTTCCTTCATCGATCATATACAAAGCGATACGAATATCCGACTATAATTTTCCATATTTCATATAGATTCAATAAAACCAAATAAACGATAAATGATAAGAATAATCATCGATTAAAAACAACAACCCCGATCAACTTCTGTCATTAAAATAGACGTTGGAAAAGAATTAGTCCTCATTATTGTCTAGTCCCAAAAACCACAAGCCTCGATGCAGTTTGATGATTTCTACACTAAAGGAAGTCACTGATATTATCCAAAATACCAACAACTGAAAATTGAAAGAAATCGATGATATTCAAAGCTTCTGGTACAAGAAATTCCCAAGCTTAATGTACTGTAAACGATTCAAACAGCATTCATATTACGATACTTTTTAAGTACTTTCAGTATTAAAAATATCCAACTTTACGATTGAAATGTCAGATTTGACATAATCGCATCAAAACTTAAGTAGCAACCCTCGTATTAGAAAATGGAACCGGAATGTAAAACACTGTTATCTGTAGAACGAGACGTGTTTAAAAAAATATTATAATAATAAGTAAAGTTTAATATTGAAGCCTTTTCCGGAAACAGAAGGTTCCATATTAGGTGATTTAATTCTGGATTTTTTTGTTGGTTGCGTCAATCTGTTTCAACGGCTTCGAATCTCAAATTTAGGTTAACAAAACAAAAATTTTCCGATTTTATAACTCGAGTGCTTCGGGCTGTTATAAATTTTTCTTCAAATACCGCGTCCGAAATGTGTTTGAAAATGCCGAAATTTACTCTATAAATTTTCGCTTGATGGCACTAAACTTGACTTTAATTGAGGACGGTAGGAGTTTTATTGTCATTAATCCCAATATTATCTTTTTAATGCATCTAGAGTCAGTCCGAAGAGTTTGATAAAAATGTGCTAAAGAAACTCGGAGTCTGGTTTTAGGAAACTTAAGTCTTTTAATAGTATTACAACTTAATTTAGATTCTTTGATTATATTGTTAGTGGTGTCATAAATAAAGCAATTCTAATCAAAGGATAATGGTTCTCGCACGTGACATTTTCAATTGAATTACTCACAAAAACTCCGTATAAGATGAACCGTTTCAAACTTTTAAATTACGTGAAATTGAATCCATAAAAGATTCTGTAATATCTGTGCACTATGGTGGTTGATGTACTTCATCCATTCACGCACAACACCATCACTCATGAAGTTTTCCCCATACACACAACTCATTTTCCCATGGATTTCCCGTGGTTATAGCACAACGCCGACTGACGCTTCGCAGTCAGATTGGACTCAAAACAGGTGGATAGATTAGATAGAGCAAGAAATTGGAAGAAAAACATTGGAAAACAACAAGGCCAGGAATCAGAGAAGTTGAGGTGTGTGGTAAAGGACGCCAAGGACGTGAAGCCGAGGAGTTGAAATATTTGAATAAATTATGTATCATCCTGTACGTAAATTTTGGAAGCATATTTCCTGACTAATTGCGGTAGTTTGAACCAGTTCGTGCGCATTAATGTAGATATGTGATATAACTAACATTTAATGAGATTATACGTCAATTTATCAAGGATAATTCGACTGAAACGATGAAGTACAAGTTGAATGAGAAACGTGGTACAGAATATATTTACATGGTTCTCGAAAATTAAGAAACATCAATTAAGATTGATGTATTTTATGTGAAATTATTCACAAATTCAATTGGCTAGAATCCCGCATTTCTGTACCTAACTTCGTGTTGTTTATTATTTATTTTTGTAACGAATTAAATATACGATGATGGTTCCAGGAGTTTGATTTTCAAAGGAATCTCCTTTTAGCTCCATACACTTTTTCTATCGATGTTCAATAAGTTCGACACCCTTTTTATAATAAGAATCGTCAAGCTTTTAACTACCGACATAATTGTTGGAAAATCTTCAACCACCGAGCTATTTTTTCAAGTCTAGGAACAGAAAATGATCCGAGAGGGCTAAATCTGGCGAATAATCAAACTTTAATTCATTAGTTGGTGCATTGTCTTGATGAAACACTCTCTTCTCAGCCCAATACCGACGTTTTTCCTTCTTTTCCTTTTCCTTTCCCTATCCAAGATATTCAATCAAAATTACTCTACGCGAATCTCAAAACAGTCGTTGTCTTCTTTAGAGCTGGTTCTCCTTGTCAGTCCATTGGTTTGATTGTTCTTTGGTTTCAGGTGTGTTCCATTATGAACAAACACGGCACCCAACTTCTGGAACCACGTTCGTAGTCCTAAATCCTCATAAAATCAACCAAATAAATTGATAAATTTTAATGAAGTGTCATCATATCTTTTGTGGCCTCTTCATGATCTTATTCGACGTCGATTCATTCCACTGTTTCTGCTTATACTCTGGCGACTTGTGGTGAATCTACACGAAAACTGTCATATTTGGATTAAATCAAACTGGAAAACATCTTGTGCAAAAACTTAGAGGTGTACACGAGATAGATAAACCTCAATCAAATAAAATAACTCAGCTTGTTCAAATTGCGATAAAGAGTTAATATTTAACAAGCGCAAATTGGAAAATATCTCATTGACCATCCCTTATATCGCAAGTTACTTTTGCTTGACCCAAATTTTCTGAAAATTCGATATGGGAGGA
Source organism: Diorhabda carinulata (assembly GCF_026250575.1). NCBI lineage: Eukaryota > Metazoa > Arthropoda > Insecta > Coleoptera > Chrysomelidae > Diorhabda > Diorhabda carinulata. Next base: position 22,863,640 of record NC_079468.1, read on the forward strand.
GCTTGGCGGTTATAGATTTTCACAGGAAAATGAATTCTAATCTGAGAAATTGTAAGGAAACGTATTAATTTTATCGCGCGCTTTCTGTTCGAGACAACCAACAAATTTTCCATTCAGACCTCGTTGTGGATCGAAGATTTCTTGTTCTTGTGAAGGATCCGGCGTAAATTTAGAGGCCAACAGCGAATTAGACTTTGTGTAAGTAGGGATCTTATGAATAATTAATTTATTGATTCTGTTCAAAATTCAATAATCTATAATGAGGATGTTTGAAAAATGAAATAGCGGCTTGGTAGTTATTTCATGGAATGTCTTCATAAGGATACAACAGTATTTCTGGGAGGAAATAGAAAATTTGGATATCGGGAAGGAACCGATTGAAGGAAGAAATTTAGAACAGATAGAAATCATCGGAAATGATGGAATACTGGATTTATATGTTCAAAATCCAGAGAGAAGATGAAACTACGTATGAAAATTGTAAAGGAATATCAACCCTGGATATGGTGTATAAAGTTCCGGTTAGAGTTGTGAGGAACAGATCAATTTTTACCAAGGAAAAATAGTTGAAGGATACCAAGGAGGTTTCGAGAAATTATGAGGATAAATCAAGGTCTTTATGTAACGTTAGTAGATAGAAATTGAGTATAATGAAGGTACATTATCTATTTTCAGTTTCTGAAGACGATAACTTGGTTATCGAAACGCCCGTTCTTTTAAGTATTCTGTAGATCTTATCTCCTATCCCCCTTGGACAAATTATAACTATAATTCAATCCAAATCTCATTATATGTAATAATTTTGAAAGAAACGTGTTATTTTTAACTTCTAAATGAGTGAATAATGATGGGTAAACTCATTATCGACGGTTCTAATTTATTTATGTCGTAGTTTCGCGTTAAATTTAGAATAATATTATGCAGTATTGAATAATTCAAAGTTGTGGAAATTGCTAGAATCTGATTGGAATAAGCGGTGGAAGATGCACCCACTTTTGACTAATGAAAGCAATTTTGAATTTCCTCTATGCATATAAAATATTCATATTTTGCAATATAAAGTTGATTCTATACGAAAATAAAGCAGTAATATTTGAAATGAAGTGATATTGCTTTGCGATTTTCCTCTAGTAACACAGCGATGAATTTCTTAATGCAATTTCAACATTAATGTGTTTATTCTCGTATGTACACGGTATCTACTGGTTTTACAATTAATTAAGAAACTAGTAAGTACGAAATTAAAAAAAAAAAGATCAAGTTACTGTATAGTTTTATTACTACTCTATAACTTTCAAAGTTTTAGTTTCTAATCTATAAAAGCAAAATGGAATAACTTGAACAAAAATCATACAGATTTAAAATATTTAGCTAAACTTTCATACGAGGGGGTACCCAAAAGTAACCGGAATAGCATTGCCATTGGTGGAGCTTTTGTAGTACTGATTTCTGCCGCTAGGACTAGTGACCGTTTTCACTGCTGCTGTGAAATTTTGTTTTCTACTCGGTAAAAACGCTGCTGAAACTGTTTTAATGTTAAAAACTGCTTACAAAGATGTTGCCTAGGGGGAAAATCCAAGTGTATCGATTTAAAAATTTCGATTGATGACAAACCTCGCTCTGGAATTCTATCAAATGTCCGAATCGATGAAAATGTTGAAAAAATTGTACGCACAGACCATCGACAGACAATTGATTAACTGTCTGAAATCAGTGGAATATCTTGAAGCTCGGTTCAGCAAACAGGTGACTGATTCTTCCACCATGAAACGCATCAGCACGTTCAGCCATCACTGTTAGCCAATGTTAGCCACCTTACTCGCCTGACCTGGCTCCGTGCGACTTGTTCTTGTTTCCACGTATGAAAAGGGTCGTGAAAGGACGGCGATTTGAAAACATCGAAGACATCAACGAAAGAACGAGACAGGAGCTTGCACCAATCTCTAAAGATGAGTTCAAACAATGTTTCGAACAGTGGAAGCACCGCTGGGACAAATTTATTACTTGTAATGAGAGTATTTTGAAGGGGATAAAGTTGTTTCGTAAATATATAGCGTTTAAAAAATAATTCTGGTTATTTTTGGGATAAATATTTGTTAACGATCAAATTCGAAACAGATATATTTTCTTAAATAAAAAGACATAACCTCAAATTTCACCTCTACAATCTCCACAAATGCCTAATCGATGTCCATGTCGTTTTCCATCCTGAGATCGTGGGAAGAAATCACAATAAGATGAGGAGTTTAGAGGTTGTTGATGCAGAGCATCCTCTAGATATTCAAGAAAGTCACGAAGAGATTACTTTAATTTTCCGGCCAAATGCTCTACTTTTCATATGACTCTCTAGTACAGCATCAGCTCCATTTTTTGAGAAGTTCTAATATCATCATTGTTATATGTTTGGAAATCGATGCAGTACAAAAATATTGATTCTAGTCGGGTCTGGTCTAGCATACCGTAGACAATTTTTAATACCCATCTTCGTATTTTCCGGGCAACTGCTTTCGAATGAAAATATTCTCTCCAGTCCATTAGTTCGGGATCAGTATCTTTAGCATATTTAGTGTTTACTCCTTTTGTAGTTATTTTATTGTCATTTCGTCAAGTTAATCATTGGATAGGAATCGGTTTTCATATTTTTGAACCGGTTCGTTTTGGTATTCATTTTCTTACAGTGTGGTCAACATTGAATACCTGGAGCAAGCAAACGTTGTAGTTCTAGTTTCAGTGGATCGAAAATACGAAGTTGAGAAGAAGTTTTGCCTACGAAATCCACAGTTTTGTTAAATTCTCGCAGTTGTTTTTAGTTCTAATCGATTGTTTCTTAACAGTGTTTCATAACAACCAAATAACATTTCTGAATTTTTGATTAAATGCTGATAATGTTTTTTCTGATTCTTTACTTTTATCTTTTCAAGTTTCGTAGTCTTCAAGCTTTGCTTGTTTTGTTTCTACCAATTTTACCAATTCCACATACATTCCTCGCTGTCTCTTGTATTATATGCTTGAATTTATTCCATATTTTACTTATTGGTGTATTGATTTTGCTGTCAGGAGACATATATTCGATAAAGTAAGGAAAATTGATAATTTTTCACGAATCAAAATGAAAAACTTCAATTACGAACCGTTCGTATTATGAATATCCAAAAGTGTAGCAGCTTATTTTTCTTTCACACCAAGAAAGTTCCTGAAACTTTTCAAATAAACATTTCAGCAGTATGCTTGTTTTCGATTCACTATGCCGTGTTTTTAATCAACAAAGTATATCGTTCTATTTCGTTCAGCTACTCCGAAGTTATATTTATTTTAATAACATTTAGTGTTCAATAAATTCGACACAAGTTTCATAGTGGACATTCTCTTAGAGATTCCGAATTAATTCTAATCCCTTTTAGAGGTTTAGTGTCTATTTGACAATCGTATAAATGTGATGTTATGAAGATTTGTTGTTAAATATTTGTTTTTGCAAAGAAATACTATACAAAAATGTACGTAGACTCTACATTATCATTTGAAATTTTGGGTAGCAGAAGTTAAATGTTTTCCTATTGGTTTGATTGACCACCAGCAGTCGGGGAGGCTAATAACTGCTGCTGAAACGAGATCATCATCACCAAATGATTCTAGATAACGGTAAGAAGATAGTTAGAAAGATGAAGAAGCTATCAGAATATCCAAAGAATGTATTTGACTCTTCATTGTTTCCCAAACTCAAATTTTTCCTTGTAGGAAAGAGATTTTCATCAACTGCATTTCGTGAATGCTTATTTTTGTGAGAATTATTATTTGGACGAGTTTGAAGCAACGCTAAAACAGTGTGCGGTATTAAAAGGAGTCTTTGCATGATGATTATGGAAAGAAAAATATTTTGTTTTATCGGAAACTTATTCGACGAACCTCGTAAATATAAAATAATGATAAATATATATATGGTTGCAATAATACTGATGAGATTTGTTAGAAACAGCATTCCTTTGTTCTTTTCTGCGAGGGAACGAAACGGTATAAAATCATGGAAACGATAAGGAAATTCTAACAGGATAATCTTCAATATCGAGGTTATTCTCAAGAGTCCTATTTTACATCTGGATAGGAAATCGATGAGATATGGAATATACTTTGTAGTCACTGCATTTTCCAGAACGAAACGAGCTAACAGAAAAATAGATTCAATCACTTTTTGTACAAAAACTATAACTATTTAAATTTTGGATGAAATCCAGGTTTTGTTGATAGTACGAATCGTAGGAGCCGGTTTATATGTTTTGTTTTTGATCATTTTCCAAACGGTGGTATTCTGAATCGATAAAACGAAGCTTATGATGGATGTTCGCTATAACAAAATAACTATCATCTTCGAAGATATCGCAACTACAATGTGTGGTCGATTTCACTTCAGCAAAATATTCAGATCCTCATCCCACTATCAACAATATCCAGACAGCATATTTTGCATATTTGGGAATTACTTACATTAAATATCTGACATCCAAGTTGTTGTTTTGTATTGTTTCTTGATCTGGTGTAGATATTTTTGAAGGAGCTCAAGGCATTTAAGGAGTTTGTCATAATTACAGTTTTTTGTAAGTTTGAGGATTGAATTTCCACCAAAGCTTGTAAAATAGCATAAATTTCTGCTATTCAGAGTTTACGTAAGGTAATTTATATTTCAAGGGAGGTTTATGAGAGGTGATAACAGCAGCCCCAACTTCATTGGAGGTTTTGGATGCATCAGTGTATATTTTATAGGAGAGTTTAGAGGGAAAGTTTTGGTATATTGTGGAGGGTGGCGTTTGCTTTGATATCTGTTTGCAACTAATTTAGATGTTCGAGGTTACTTATTACGGTATTCGACTTATGACTATGTTAGGTATTGTCTTCTTTTAGCTAGTGACGACTCTCCCAGCTCGATTTGTAAACTTTCCATAGGAGATATTCTGTAAGCTCCAGTAATGTTTGATTGGCTATGGTATCTAAACATTTTAGTATCTGTTTTCTAGCGAAGGCACATGCGATGGACCCATAATCGATTCTAGATCTTATGACATGCCTGTAGATTGAGTGTAAAGTCTCTTGGTCAGATCCCCATTTTTTATTTAAGAGACTTTTAATAAATTTAGTCCATTTGACGACAAGGTCCTCAATTTGTTCGTTCCAATTTAATTGCGATCCAAAAATCATTCCCAAATATGTGATTTTTGATACTTAACCGAGAGGAATACCGTTTAGTTCGAGTGGTGGTTTTTGGTCTACTTCTTTTTTAGAGAACGTTATGTATTTGGTTTTTTCTGCATAGAAGCGAAAACCGGAGTCTCTATTTTTCAAATATATTTATGTATTGATTCTATTTTTGTTAATTTGGTGAATATGTTCCAAAAGTTTAAGGTAAAATTGGTGATACAGTAAATAAAAATAATTATAAAAAACAGCTGCTTTAAAACACTCGAGCAAATTCACGAAATTTCAAATGGAAAAGTTGAAATTGATGTTTAGGTATAAAATTTTCAGGTTTCGTTACTTAAAATATCTTAGTCTTATTAGAACGTAGTTTCCTAAATGAATGTGACTACAAAATCTGCTAATTTTGAGTAAAAATTAGTTTTCTTTCAAAGAATACTGTACTGGCGATATCAAGTTTCGTAGGACTATTTTCAAAAACGGAATGAGATATTCCATATCGATTTACAGTCACTCCGCATCGTTCCATCTTTTTATAGCGTCTTAATTTTCTGTGTTACGCTATCGGAAATGCCAATCTCAGATATTTTCCATCTTATCCATATAAAGAGCGCACAAAACTTTATTGAATGTTTGTGTTAACAACATCAAACAATGGAAACGTTTCACATTATTTCGAGTTTGTTTTTTCTATTTTATTCCACAAAATAAGTTACAAGGAATGACTTTTTCCCACCCTATTTTTTTATATAAGAATCTTAGATGTTTTTTGAAGTTCTTTGCGATAATTACCTTGATTAATGGAATTTAATATCATGTTGTGAACTAACCATAGTCTGTTATCCACATAAAATGCGGTCGAGTAGGTGATTGATGTTCGGGATAAAGAATTCCGAAAATCTAATCTATTTCGTTAAATACCTTCCTTCAGAATTTTTTAACGGCGTTTTTCTTTTCCGCCACACTCTTTTGTCATTAAAATTTGATTTTGTTACAAGGGCGTATGTTTGAAATTAATTATTTACACGTACTTTAATCGAAAATTTTTAAAAATAAGGGAAATTGTTCTAAAATGACTAAAATAACTTTTGTCGTGAGTTTTGATTAGTGAACAACTGTTTGGTAAATGGAGAATCAACAAAAATCGACGAAAACTTAATTGGTTATCGTCAATTTTAAGCTGGAAGGGATATATTAACCTTAAAGCGTCTTGGAGGATGGCAATCTTTACAGAAAATACGAACGATCAGCCCTCAATAACTGAAATTGACATAACAGTAAATTTAATAGAAAAAAATGACGTTCCGGGTTTAACTATACAAAATTTCACAATCAACTACAATTTTAAACAATATTATTCAACAGTTAAGAAGATATTCAAGTATTATTTTGGTTTTACTAATCATAAAAATAAAAATTCAATTACTTTTAATCTTTCAATTTGTGCAGTTGTAGAAAAAGTATAGTGTGCAACATGTGGCTGGTATGTTTTCCGGCAATCTTCCACACTTGTGAGAAAAGTTGAACTTTTTCCACATGTTGCACAATATATTATTTTAACCGTAACTAACATTTCGAAAAATTTCTCACATGGGTGATTCCGTTCTAACTGTGATTTTTTGTATTCAAAATTTCAAGATTTTAAAATTTAACTTTTCTAACTTTTTTATGCATATTATTCATCTATTTTACTGTAAAAATAAAACTCTAAGAGGAATTTACTACAACTTCAAAGTATCACGAGCAAGACACAAATGTCGGATTTTGAGTTCCACGGTACTGACTCATTTATCCACGGTACTGACATGGTAACTTAAGATATTAAACAACAAGTGCATCAATTTTCCTCAGTTTGATCATAAACATTAGAATTTATAAGGTAATTAGTTTAAATCATTTGTTACGACAAAAAAAATTAATAATTTATCGGTAAATTCTAGGAATGGACATGACACGGTACTGACATGGTAACTTAAGATATTAAACAACAAGTGCATGAATTTTCCTCAGTTTGATCATAAACATTAGAATTTATAAGGTAATTAGTTTAAATCATTTGTTACGACAAAAAAAATTAATAATTTATCGGTAAATTCTAGGAATGGACATGACACGGTACTGACATTCAAGTGATGTAGTATAAGTTTTCTTTAAGTGGCAAGTTATATTGTATAAAAATAATGTTTAAATATCTTAAGAATTATTCAATTAACACAAAATTTTTATTAATTGATTATTAATTAATGACTAGTACAAAAAAACAATACAGGACATTGAATATCACAGTTAGAACGGAATCACCCACATATTTAAATATTGAAATAGCGTTTAAAACTACAAATATCAAGTTTTGATAATATGACAGACTGTGTCAACATCCACAACATCACAACAAAAACATCAGATGAAAGATACGTCAGAAAGAGTACTAGACACTCCCAGGATTAAACAGCTATGCAACAAGCCGCAAAGGATTTGCTAAAGGCATCGAAACTGTATATTGGTTCCTAAGCAACCAAGAATTTATTGAATTCATCAATTGAATCGATACTGTTTGGATTAACAACAATTGAAGTATGAGTTTGCCGACAAAAATAAATTAGATAATAGATTTGATCGCCAGAACAGAATAACAGAAAAGAAGTGGTTGAGAGTTTCTCAGAAAAGAAATTTTAGCATATCTTTGCGACGACCAGAACCCAATTTTTTAACCAGCGCAAAAGCGACCAAAAAGCCTCAAGCTTCTAAATTTTTTGAGGTCTTAAATTCGCTACTGCAAAAATAATCCATCGACGTGAAACAAATGTACAATATTGAATTATCTACTGTTCAAAAACAAATGATTTTTTGTAAAGCTCCTAAGTTTGTGTCAATAGTCTGGATAGATCAACTCAGAGCTGTTTCTTCAGTAACTGAACCATTGCTTCTTCTTGGTGAACAATCAAGCCATACCTTCTTAGTATCTGTAGCATTTTGCGGGAAAAATAACATAACGGTTCATATTTTTAGATGATTTCTTCTTGGTACGCGCCAATCGCTTTTGCTTAACCAACACCGACAAGCTACAGAATCATTCACATGGTTAGGTTCGTTATAAATATTGTATTGTACAAAAATGTACCATTGAATCTGTATTTTTCTGAACCTTTCAAAGGTATGTTATAATCTTATACCACATGGTTGTGCACCCATCCAGGCCCTGTAATTACTGCTTGATAAGCTAGTTAACTCTTCACCGAAGCATTTGGTGAAGCAACGACAATGCAAAATGGATCAACCGGTTTTGTTGGAACAGTTCATTTGATTTCGAAATTCCTCAAATACTCAAGTTGAAAAAGGATACTCGTTAGAGAAAAACTTTTAACATCTTCACGGTGACAACCAAGTTGAAGTACAAAATGAACTCGAAGTCGTTGGATATTTATGGATAAAAAAAGAAGTTACCACCTAAAGCAATAGCCCAATAGAGAAAAAGGATTTTAACAAAGAAATATACGCAGTCTTCGAATATTGAAGAACTGAACATCAAAGGAAGAATCTAATACAATACGAAAGAGTTCTAGGAATAGTTGAAGAGGATACTGACGAAGAAAGCGATGATGAAGACAAAGAAGATGTATCTGGTATTTATTACAACAGATTATTCAAAGAACAGAAGACGACATGAAAACTCGATCAATAAAAAGTAGATGGTGGCGGTGATTTTTACTCGTCGTACAATTTTATAAGTTTTCCAATATGTAAAATGAAGTTTTTCCATCGTTTATCGTAACTTATTTTTCTTCTGTATCCTATTTTCGTTTGTATTTAAAAAAAAAGATACCCCATTGGGCTTTCCAGCGAGAAGCGTCCCTTTTAAATTTGTTTTAGGTTCGTTAGTTTATTTAGGGTCCAGGTACAATCGACCGAATGACATTCGTCGATGTCCAATTATATAAGATAAATTTTTTATTTGTATCTCCAAATAGAATTTTTCTGGTTTCTATTTATTCCCCCATACATTAATTTCGAATTTTAAAATGGATACGCAATAATTTAAAGTGTCCTCTAGATGTCACAAAGTTTTTATTTCAAATACAACATTCGGATCGAATATTTGAGGAAAAACAGATAATTTTTTGTTACTCTTCCGGGAACATCATTTCAGTCGAAAGTATTTTTAGTAAAGCTGCAAAGAAATCTTGTAGAAAAAAGATAGAAGGAATGATTGACATCAACTTTGTTGAAAAATGTTATTCCTTTCCCAGGACCGATAACTTTTTAGAAAGAAATGTCTGTTATTCGGAATAACTTCAATGGTTCTAATTTTGTTATATATACAAGGTGGTTCTAAATTTATGTGACATAATTCAGGAAGTGATTTCTGAAATTAGTAATGCAAGAAGCTTTAAATTCTATAATAATATCCCAGCCTTTACGCGGGGGTATAGTGAAGATATTTTCATCTGGTGAGTTAGAATTGTTGGAGTTTGGAGCTGGAAACTACTGTTCGCAAATTTTGCAGACAACGTTTTACTGTAAGAATTTTTTCAAAATAAGAATCAAAAATCCTGTCTAGCATTCTTATTTTTGATGGTTACGACTTCAGTCATCCAATTTTTTTACTATAAATTATTTGAACGAGTTTAAAAAAAACAGGAAACATTATTTACTCAATAAACGGTCGAACGTATCGCCAAAAACTTTACGAATATGAATATGTAACAAAATTTAAAAGGGAAACACGGGGTGGAACGAGACGACTAGCTTTGAGTTCGTTTTGTAAATATGACAATTCATTCTACTTCAAATAGAACCAATAAACCATAATTGATATTTAAAAAAAATCAAACACGAAAATGAAGTGCAATATATTGAAAAGATTTCAGATATTTTGAAATATTGTAATTATTTTTTCCGGCCCACCTCCGGGGCAAAATGAATTACACGTTATTTATGGTTAAAAAAATAAATACAATGAAGAAATATTATTTTTAATAAGTTTTTGGAGTAATCCAGGATTATAAGGATCTATTTGGAGGGCACAGAACTCACATACAAAAACGGCCTCATCGTCTTCACTGTCAACGTTAGTACAGGAGTTATGTACCCAATTGTGACGCGTGATGAACTGGATAATCCATCCTTCAGTTGATTTATAATAAAGTCCAGAAAGTCCATAATATCTTATAGCTATTCATATTTGGATAAAACCACTTTAACTTTTTAAATATAATTCCAAATGGGATATTTACCGCTAGATCCAAAATCGTCATCCTTAATTATGACAATAGTGACGTTTTCGAAGGATTTGGTCCTGTGTTTATTGATGCAATTTTCTCTACCTTTTTTTAAACTCATCTAAATCTGGTGATGAACTGAAAATTGCTCTTTTCCTTGTTCTGTTAACTGCCACATTGGGTAACCACTTTTGCATAAACCTCTCCAGTAATTTCCTTATGAAGTTCTTCGTTATCAGCTTCATTTTGATCGACGAATTCAACGTGTGTTTGTAGCCGCAGGTAAAAAATCGTCATCAGTTACAACAGTGTTTTCAGGAGGTCAAATTTCGGTTCTCCTGAACCAACATGATCGTTCATGCAAATCCAAATCCAGTTCCTCTTGAGACTCGCTGTGATTCCCATTTTACTACAGCTGAATATCAACCGACAATATATTCAGTCAACCATAATCGTACTACTGAAGTAGCTTCTGGTGAACGCATACCAATATCAGGATGTCTCTTCAAAAATCCACTAATCTGTGTCAGCCATTTCGTGGTTAAATTTGTGGGGAATATTATTTCTAGTTGCCAATCGACTTCAGAGATAAACCAGCTCAAGTTACTGTTCATCTCTGAAGACATACCTGAATTTTCCAGCTTTCTCATCTACTTTTATGGCAACGGTTTTTGTTGATGTATCCATCAATTTGACAAACAGTATTTAGAGGTTGATATTGAGCAACACGTCTTCTGATATCTGATCGACGCTATCAACATGATTTTCGCATCTAAATTTGTTCACTATTACTCGGATAAGCAGTTTGCATTGCTTTGGTTCTATCTCCACATTCTATGATAAAAGAATGATCAAAATGTTGCAAAATAATGAATGTCTTATAGTTCTTTACGATGTTTGATGTGTACGTAAAAAATTTGATGACGTTGGTAGATTCGAGCTTCATTTTAACACTTTTGTCATTTGCATCGTTGCTGAAAACAGCGAGCTTATTAAGAATCTAGACTTTATCATGTTATTTCAGCCGATTATGGGCTCCTATTATCATATTAACGACTCAATTTTAATTATTATCACAATAAGGCGATGTTTGGTTGCTTCACTCTTTTTAGCGTGTCACTTCAGTGTCTTCGAGCTTTGAGAATACGAACTGAGAAAATGAGATTAAATAGACGAGCCCAAAGGGAAATTTATGACAGCGAAGGAGGCATTACATAAACCAGCTACCGTTACCTTTTAATTTTCTTTCACTCGCCGAGGAAAGCACAATAGTAATTTGAGAAATAAAAAATGGAGCTTCTCTAATAATAGTATACAATTTTCTACTTTATTATTATTGTTCAAGGGATTACATACCACGTAGCTTTTTTATTATTAAAAGAGAAATCGTATGAAAGAATTTTTAAAATTACTACAATGTGAAAATTTATTTAACTACAATTTGTATTAAAAACCTTTTTTGCTTTGTAAAAAAAAACGATTCTCTATATCACACGTTCTTGATTTGTTTGGCGTCCTTTATGGTTTCCCACGTTCATCAATTTGTCCTTGATTTTTCAACAAAAGGGCCTCCTGCTGAGGCGGTTGATTGAATGTGAGTCTAATAACTTTTCTCAATATTACTTGGTTTTTGTATTCGCTCTGGAAAATTCAAATCACATCGATTTTCCGTTTATTACAGACAGTTTTTGAATATAGAAACAACATTTATTATAACTGAATATTCAGTAAAATCGGACTCAAAATCAAATCAAAATCAAAGTGTGCGACTCTTCTTCTTTGATTCGACTCCTATTAATAATCAATAATCCAGGATTCCGTATTGGTAGATCTCAGATTCAAGATGGGCGAGACTGCTGAGTTATATATTTCGAAAGATTGCTTAGGCCATAAGAAATTTGAGGAAAAAAAGTTGTGGGCTCGATAGATCTCACTCGTTTACTCACTATGAACAATCGTGAAACAACTTTTGAGTAGTGTTTGAAGGTAAACCAAAGGACTAGCTGAACAATGCGAAGAAGAAAATGAAGAAGAAAATAGTGATTTTCCATCTTAATAACGCATCGGGTCACAACTCCACCCTCGTCGTGGTTAAACTGGTCTAATTGGGCTACGAAGTGACGCCTCATTCACCGTATTTTCCAGATTTGAGTACGTGCGACCACTTTTTGTTTTCAAACTTGAATAAATCCGTGATCGTGCCAGGGAGGCCTATAGGTTCGACAAATCTTACTTTTCAGAAGGGGGAAAGAATTTATCGACAATTTCGTCAAATTTTCGTATTTCTTTGGTTGCAATCTACTGACGGTAACCATTTCATTGTAAAATTTCACCAGCGTCTCTTAGTTATGTAGACGGCAACAAAATTTTGTGCAAGTGCTAGTTCAATAATCTTCTTAATCACAAATTGTCGAGTAAGAAATTAGAAATGATTTGTAAACAAACTATTCATGAGTGAACCTGGCGTTGGTCTTGCAAATAATCAAGTTTTTACCAGAAGACTATATTGAAAAAGAAAAAAACTAACAACGACGAGTATTAGGCGAGTTTATTGCAACTTTTGAGCGAAAAAATCAAGTAAAAAAGGCTAAGAAGAAAGTGTTGTTTCATCAAGATTTCCTCATTATAAATTTTCAAGTTAAAACAAAATCATCAGCATCATACACAAATTTTTGATACTCTGTGATATTTTCAAATTTTTTTCTTCGATCTGTATCATTTTTAGTGAGTATTCCATATCAAACCGCTACGATATACCTTTAATGACAGCACTGGGACAATGTTAAATAAATCTCAATACAATCGATTTCCTCATACGCGAAACTAACACAAAGTTACTTTCCACATAATGGTCTCAATCCATATCAGTTCTATTTTATCACCCCCCATAAGTGATTGAGCAATTGCCCATAGGTTGTTATTTAATATCGATCATAGTATATCTAATGAAATCTAATGCTCCAATAAACGTCCATTGATTATAGTAGCAGCAGCAGTAATCTTTCAGCAATTTAGCGCAATACTAGTTGATTGAAATTGAATGGAACGATGAAAAACTTTTAATTTTTATTGTAGCAGTATTATCCAAGACATTCAGAGTAGAATATTGTATCGGGTTACTTGGTATTGATGCTGTTCCATGTATACTGTACATCAAAGATAGTAAACTCACTATATTTAAAGTAGCTACACCAATTGACCAAACATTTCATCAGTACCTACCAATCTGATTCCTCGTCTTCATCACATAATCTGCATTTGGTCAATTCCACTTAAATTCATCAGATGGATAATTCCTTTCATAAAGGTTACAACTTCTATTGTCCATTTCATGCTGGGTTACACCCTTTGCGTGCGTTTCTTGAATGTTGTTTGTTGTGGACGAGGTCATGGAAGGATTGGCAGGAAGAGGATTTTGAAAGGGTTTGTATTTTGTGCTCTATTTGCTGTAGACACCTCCTCTAGTAACTCAATTAATATAGATGGACTTTCAGCATAGTCGATATCTAGTAACTGCCCTTGTTCAACATTTAGCGTGTATTGGATCAGGATAAAGCTACAAATTACCACGAGATGCAGATGAAAGGGGTTCAAAGATGATATCACGAGATGTGGGTCGAAATTAGTAGATAGTCATTGAGAAATTTAGTTCTGCTTTCATATTGGTCGAGCTAATGCCTTCCGAATATAATTATTGTATCACATAAACTCTAAATCACTGCTAATTGTGTACTTTCTAATTCACTTCTGAGTCCATCCTCGTACTTTACAAAAATTGAGAAATATCTTAATATCAAGCATATTCTCATTTTACCATTTACTACAGGCCAATCGTCAGAATTAAAAAAAAAAACTTGATACTTTGATTGCTAGTTTCATAGAATAGGATAAAATGAAAACTGAATTATTCTTTCCGAAAGATGGTTAGGTAAGGCCGGTGAGCTCTTTAAAAACAATAAATAAAATCGTATCTAAAACCTGTATCCGAATAAATTCGATAAAATAATATACTGGCCTATTTTCTTGATGAGGAAAGTTGAAAAGCCCCTTCAAATGCGGAGAATGAGGTCGATTGAACTGCTACAAATGCCGATTGTTTCATTTTGTGAATCTGGTGAGGATTGTAAAAGGGAGAAAGTTAGATGAGCCGCTGATTTATCTACTACTTCTTTTTCTTATAAGAAAATTTGTGTGTAAAGGTAATTTGTCAGATACCTCTCTTTACGTTATCTCTGATTTGAATTATACTAAAACGATTTACCTGAAAATATGTGACGTGGTTAAGGAGAAACTACGATTTTTTCTAAATTTAAATTATCTAGGTTTAACTCTAGACATCAAACTTGTCACATCTTCTAACAATTGGAAAGAAAAGAATATCTGAACCAAATACACTTCTCCAACATAATGAATAAATTAAATTAAGTGCGGTGTGTTGATTCCTCGAGTTTTAACCACATCACAACAACGCCGTAGCATACTTCTGATTAAGATGTATAAGTTATTTTGGTCCAAATTTTCCCGATCATTTCATTAACAACTCTTGAAGTTGTTGAAGACTAGCTTGTGACCAATCTGTGGATCTCACCCTTCTGTCTCACACATACTAAAAATAGGGTGTCAGTTCGAGCTTCGTGCACTACACTATTCACTACTTGAAGGTACTGGTGTACGTATTCATGAATTAACACAAAGTCATTGCCTTTAAAGGCGCATTAGATTCCTTCGAGCAGTTAATGATGTTAATCATATGATAATTATTCCAACCTACAACATGAAAGACCCTCTTTTTAGGTTTTATGTTGTATGGAAAATACCTCCCGCCATCTTCAAACCCACTATAAAGAGGAATTTTCCGATCTGGTCTGTTGAGAAACATTTTTATCATTTCTTAAAATGTTTTTCACGATTTTTGAGGTTAGTTTTTTATTTTGGAGCTTGAGCTAACCCTTCTTTGAGCTATCTTTCCTTTAAATGTCTTCTTCGTACAGCTTGCAGTCTCAAAAATTATTGTCTACAGATGTACTCGTAGTTGCAGACGGTCTACAGGCACTTTCATAGTCAAAACCAATTTAAAACCTAATAAAAAATAATATTTTCAAAAATATCTGACGTTGATTTTATCTAGTGTCTAGCAGACTTATACGTGATTCAAATGGGTGTTTAAATATTTGATTCGTAGTATCAATCTCTAGAACAGTTTTTATGAAGTATTTAAATATAATTCCGCATTTGGAATACGATAAACCCATCTAGAATTTAAATTAAACCGAATTTTTCGGCAACATATACATACATCATAAGATAACTACGAATTTAAGTGAGGGTTACCGTGACCATCCCTTTTTGGATATTTCAGAACACACTAAAATTCCTGAAATCTAGCCGAGAACGGACCAAAGGAATGGACCTGATGAAATAATAATTAGCTTACCGTCATCAATAATTTATGGTCTGTTGCAGACAACGCATTAGTATGATTTATTCCTTGATGAGTTTTACTCACTACACCAATAAAAAATGATTTAATCAACATTTTCCTTTTTTTTTTTTTGGATATAAACTTCGAAATTTGTTTATTTGTAGAGGATTATTTGAGCGTTAACTATCCAAACTACAGTGCAACCTCGATATATCGAATTCCTCAATATATCGAAGTAAGCAAACTATGTATGTATAAACAGCTTTCATCTTTCGATTTGTCACCGATACTGGAAACAGATTTGATACACAGTCAATTTCAATGTCAATGTCAATGTCGTTGTCAATGTCGTTGTCAATGTCAATCGCAATGTCAATGTCAATGTCGTTGTCAATGTCAATCGCAATGTAAATGTCAATGTCAATTTTTTGTGCGATGGTAAAATGAAAAACATTAACCTATGAAGAAAAAATTGAAATGATAGAGGCTGTAAACACCGTTGACATTGCTAAAGAACTTGGTAAACCAGCCACCACCGTCTAGAATAATGAAAAATAAGTAAAAATAAGGAAAAATACGGAAATGAAGCATCTTCATCAAAGAGAATAAAAGCAGCTGAATTCAAAGACATCGAAGATTACGATTAAGCAATTAATGTATTCAACAACTTGGTAAAAGTGAATGTGACTGTTGTGCTAGTAATGGCCGGTTTCAAAATTTTAAGAAAAGAAATGAAATGGTTTTCAAAAAAATAACTGAAAGTGCATTGTCGACAATGAGGTGTACACAAAATAAAGTGAAAAACTACCTGAACTAACCAAGGGGATCCTTGCAATAATTGCGAAGACAGTAAGCTTAGAGTTAGTGGGTTGCTCGGAGAAAATCAAACGGGAAGTGTGAAACTTAAGTCCTTAATGATTGGCAAACCAAAAACCCAAAGTGCTTCAAAGGGCTTCGAACTTTTCCTGCAAACAAGTCGGATGAAATCTGAAAGAAATGAGAAAATAGAAAAAGAAAGTTCAGAAACATAAAACACGTTCGTTTTTAGAAGAAAACTTAAATTTCTTGATTTAAATAAATTGCAACCAAATTTTCATTAACGTAAGATTTTAATTGGTCTGTTTACACAAATTTAGTCAATTAAAAAACATAAAATCTTTTAGCATCAGCGAGAAATATTTAGGATTGAAAGAGTGATGCCCCTAAATGTGGGCAGCACGTTCTGCAATTTCCTTAAAAATTGCAGACGTTTTCTTAAGTAGCATGCTATGAATGGGCGTAGAAAAAGTATAGTACGTTACAAGAGTTGTAAGTCCATTACGCACTTATGAAATTTTTCACCTCGTGCGTAATGGGTTACTTACAATTCTTGTTACGTAATATACTATTAAAGCTCTTTGTATAAAGGAAGTTGTGCACCAGTTCCTTCGTGATATTGAAGACGATAACTTAACAAAAATAAATGTCCTTGACGCCATGTGGATGGCTCCGAAGGCTTCGAGCAATGTAGCTGAGAAGACAATTGAGAACTGCTTAAAAAAAGCGGGTTTGAACAGCAGACTCAAAATGATGTCCTAACATTATTGATACGGACTTTCATTAGGGGAAGCTGCAAAAGATGATGATGACGAGGAAGAAGATAGCAATGAATTTTCTACAAAATAAAACAGCAACGAATGTACTCCAATCAATAGTTTTCCTGGATGATTCATTGAACAAAGCGGCAGTAAGCAGACAAGAATTTTGGATTTTTTTAAAACCTAAATGAAATTTGATTATTTATTACTGTAATTTCATTTGATATTCAATACTGTACTGTATTTCATTTCATTATGGCAATTCGAAACCTTTGCCTTCGATATATCAATGTTTCCACATTCCCATGAACTTGAACTGTATTCATTTAAATCAATTGACATTATTCCCTTTTTTGTTTTCTTCCAGGTCCTTGAGGATCACATGTCCGTACCAGAGCAGTTGCTTAGTCTGCTGTATTATTTATTAGCTGGAAAAATTGTCATACAACCCTGATATTGTCTACACATTTAATTGTATCACTATTTTTTTGACTCTATAACGTTGGTTAAAAATTTTTTTTGAGTCTGTTCTGCATTATAACTAAGGTGGAATCTACAATTTAATTTTACCTATATTTTTGATGTTTTTCGGACAAGAATTTGGCACTGATTCAATCTACTCCCCGGCCAATTACTATTTTCAATCTCAGAAAAATAACATGGTAAGATAGCACTGAGTCTTAAGAGGAGAATTAATTAATGCACAAAGTTGTTTACTGAAAACCGACGATGCAATTAAATTTTTCCAATTCCTGTCTCATTTAGTTAATTATTCATTCGTTAGTAATACAAATTATGGTCTTACGTAACAAGTGAACGGACGTAACTTGAGCCATTATTTGTCAGAGTAACTGTAATTATAGCAATAGCCCAAGTATCTAACAGTCTCTATACGAAATAATTGTCAGCCATTGTGTTATTGATTTGTGTACAACACAAGGCAAATTGCCACAAATCCATTGAGATGACAGCCATAGTTTGAGTTACTCTATTGTGGAACTATCAGCAACGTGTTAAACTTGATGAACGGTTTTGAAAATTGCTGTTTCTATAATATATCAAAATTTGTGATGAATATACAAATAAAATATTGAGACATTCATTGAATCAAGGATTAATCAACATTGAAAAAACTTACTTATAGCGTTTCTCTAGAAAGTTTCGTTTTTTATAGTTTAAAATCTACTAGTTCAGTGATTTATCACCGTTTATTACGATCCTGAATGTGAGAATTCGCTCAAAACGATTGACTTGTGAGCGAGGGCATTATCTTGATCCACCTGTGTGGCGAATCCGCTCGAATTCGGGCCACATGTTCTCTAAGACATCTCAAAACTTGAACGTGAAAAATTTAGTTCATTTTCTGGTTGAGAGAGACAAAACAACGCTCCTTGGCTCACCTGCTTTGAGATTTGAGCTCCACGTAGAAATCATGGAACCAGGAGTCGTCTCCAGTTTTTTCTTTCAACTAATCCCCGTAGTACTCAACTCTATTTATTTTACGTTTTGTAAACGATTGTTTTGGAGATTGACAGTTCGTCAACTATCATTTTGACTGAGACTCTAAGTCTCTAACTCCGAATTTGTTTAACATTTTTATAGGACTCGATGTCAACAAACATCTTGAACGAGAGTCATTCTTTAATTTCTTCTTTTTAACCACTTCTTCAAGATTCTTCCAGATAATTGTCTTCGTAAACTTGTAAGTCAAAAATCTCACGGCTATATTTGCCTAGCTTTTCAAGAAACTTGATGTTGAAGCGCTTTTCCTCAACTTGAATTGAGCGTTGATGGGACTGGCTGCAGCAGGACTTTTTTCACGTATTTTCCGGACAAACCTCGTAGATAAAGTATACATTCCAATGTCATTTATTCACATAATTATAAACGTAATTTTAGAAGATAATTTCAAGTTTGATTTCTCATTTGAAAAAATCTAATGCGATGCTAAAGATTAGGTGCCACTAATTTTTGTGCAGGACAAAGAAAAGAATGAGTATCTGCAATCCTTCCTGTAGAAGGTCTGTACGATTCTCACTTGACGTTGGAGGAGAGAATCGATTCCGGTATGCGCTGCTCCACAGCTGAAAATCCGACGTTTTCGCGGAAATGAAACGTTTCAGTGCTTCAGTCTGCGTACGAATGTGGATCTCGATGTAACGGCCTCATCTTCGAAACGTGCTAGTTTTTTCGTGTAATATCGTTTGAATGGAAAGTTAAGCCGCGGCATTCGTTGGAGATAAGTAAGCACTGCCTTTTTTGCAGTTTCCACTTCAAAAAAAAAACCGAGTGTTAGTTGTGACTTGTTCGTTTGGTGTGTTAGATAAAATTAAACTTAGTGGTCGAATAGACAAGGATAATACTCATGTTTTAGTCCGTTTATTGAATTGGGTGAGTGTTTCATGCACATTCCATTCCAATTTTAGTTTCAATTGATTGATAAGAAATAATTGTACAACAAGTAAATTTAAAAAAAAAAAATTCTTCCACGGGTTATGTGGAATGGAAGAATGGTTTAATAATATTTATAAATAATTATCTAAAGTATTCTTGAAACAAATATGGAAACATTATTTCACTACAGCATGTTATTTTAAGAAATATGAAAAATTGTAATTCAGTATTTGATATTTGAGTATGATAATCAACAATTTTTGATATATAAGATGAGGCGAATCGAAAAATCTCGATTTTCCTTACAATTCTGTATGAAATTTGATTAATTGATAGACAAGGAATCAAATCTGGGAAATACGATGGTTGAGCGATGATTCTCGGCTGGGATTGCGACGAATTCCTCCACGTAGCCGACTCGAAGCAGCCGAGCTGACTCTCTAAAACGAATTAAACGTCAGTTACTTTGTTAAGCATCTTTATTGCAAAAGGTCTTTGGTACAAGTATATCTAGATCAAAATATGTTGAGGGATATTGAAAGTTTCTGCTAACTTCTCCAACTATTTTCATGTTGCTATCGTTAACAGATTGGTAACCCGTATGAAGTCAGTTCTAGACGCCTTCCAACTTCGCTAAATGATTCGCGATACTCAAAAACATGCGTTCGCGATAACGTTGACGTTGAATTACAAAATTTGGAGCTAACTCGTTGCTCAATTTTTTTTCCAAGGTCAATATCGTCAAACAACATGAACAAACAATTAAAAAATGGACATTTATGATGCTCAATCTTTACACAAACATCAAAAAAAGGTTGTACCAGATTGAGGAGAAAATATGACCGAATCGATATGAGCGCGCAGTTTGAATACACCAATCCGGATCAAATTTGATACAGCATTGATTATTTCTAATAAAAAATCAATTAAGTCAGTCAGTTTTTATACAACTGAAGATGTGGTTTATGAGTACAAATCACATGTTTTGGAGGTACTTAAATCATAATGCGAAAATTAGATCTTAATATTTTGAAAACCAATAAAGCCATATCCAATTAGGAATATTTGTTTTCATTTGTCTTTCTAAAAACTTGAGTAGCATCCCTCGTGGGTTCTCAATCTCTATCATCTGTTGGAACTTCCTATAGTACATCAATAAGTTAATTGAGCTGTATGCGGTCGAAGGCTTTTTCGTAATTGATAAAGTATGCAGAAACTTATTTTCGCAGATCACGGCTTTTTCGGAGTAGAAGGTTCATTCCGAGAAGTAACTACTTTATAAATTGTGGGACACTAAAACAATTCCATGAATTTTACAGAATTTTAATTGCTTCTGTAATCACCACATTACTCAGATATATCCTCCAGCGACACTTTCTTTTTCTCAGGTCCTGAAAGGATGCTCATTGGACAGAAATTTCGCTTTGATAATTCGTACTTTATAGAAACCCTTTAAAGGATTATATCGAATGAAAAAATTTTCTAGCTCGTCCGCTATAATACAATAATGGATTAGGTATACTCAGTGATCTATTAGATGCAGATAACGGTATTGATTGCGAGAAATAAGATGTAGAAGTTGAAATCATGAGAATGGAAAGAAACATGGAGAAGACGTAATGGTAGAAGCAAAAGGAAGATGATCAAAACCGTCAAGATGTAATGTTTCATCAGGAGTATAATATTTGAGCACAATAGTGATAGAAGGTGGTAAAATGGGCGTAGATCAATGTTGAGAATTTTGAAGTGCAATATTTCTTTCTCGTGATCTACTCGATACGAATCAAAAAAATTTAGATTATTTAGAAGAATTGAAATTAAGTTATCGACGAAAATGGCGAGAAAAACATAATGGAACATCAATAATCAGAATATTATGGACATTTAATCAAACGAGGATAAAAAAATGATGCCATGAAAAGATCGGAACCAATAATATCATGAATTAAGCAGATAGCGATTCCTTGAAGATAATGAAACTACTAACTAGGGACAAAAAAGCACAAAACAAAAGTGTTGATGAGAATATGATGTCCCAAAACGATAAAAGAAGAAGAAATCAATTAGTTCCTTCATCCAATTTCACCAATAACGTCAATTAGAACCATTTAATGCTAAAAAATGCTGAAAAAATATGGTTATTGCTCATGATCATTTTATTATCTTTAAATATATTAATTTTGTATATTATGCTTTTGAATGTGAGGTATTTGAAATAATTTACTTGGTGATTGGTAATAAATTCACCCACCATTTCATACTAAATTAATGTAGCGCAATATATTAATCATCCCCAAAGTATTTCATATAATTTCTTGTTTTAATTGCACGGGTTGTGATTTTATAAGTTAGATAATATGAAAAGAAAAGTTCGCTCCAAACATAACGTTGAGAAATGAACACATGAGTACAACAGCAAACAAAGTTGATGAATGTAATAAAAAAAAGCGTTACCGGAAAATGGATTCGGGGTAAGAATAATGAAACATCCTCCGAAAAATAGAGTATTATTTTTACGGAAAAAAACTTGGTGACATAAAGAAGTATGGACCGATAATAAAAACAAATAATCATAAAACGCATTGAGATCGAAGCCAACCTAACCAAAACAAACGACAAACTACAAAGAAAATAGTAATCAGAAAACGAGGAGTAATCCACCTCAAAAAAAGGGATTTGAAGGACAAATGCGATAGCCATAATTCACATGAACGTTGCTGCAAATTTGGATACCATTGGTATTTTCTTACATTACATACAACACCTTTAACCAAATAACTACTCAGATTTCTCAAAATAAGACTCAAATATTGGGTACTGAAGACTCATCCATATATATTGAATGTCTTCTAACTCCAGACCTATTTGTAACCCTGTTTGCTTATATATTTTTCTATCCTCATACAATTGGAATAATAGAGACTGAAAAAGTGTCAAAAATTCCACCGGTTACTGGAGAGTGACCTCAATAGACCAGGCGGACTTGTTAGGTCGCGTGTTTGCTTCAAATTCAACTCTTGATTTGAGGGCTTGGACCACAATATTCTCGATGGAATGGCAGCAATCGTATTGAAGACAGTTCGCAACAAGTACCGTCCTATTGCTTTAGTTGAAGCCATTACCAATGTCATTAGCAACCATTAATACGGTTTTCGAAAACATAGATCATCATCGAAGGCTTTTGACAGAGTTTGGCATGTCAGCCTCCTAAATGAGTTACCTTACGGTGCGTTATCCTCGATCATGGTTTAGTAGCTTTCTCCAAGATAGATCCATCAAGGACACTATCGATGGACACACCTCAGAAAGTTTTAAGGTGTTCCCCATCACCTACTTTCTTTCTCCTGTACATTAACGATCTGCTTGACAAAATTTAAAACCATATACCCAACTTAGGAACATTCTTGATTGAAGTGGAAGCAATTTGATTGAGTTTAATGTAGCAACGACCCAGGCTGCTGTTTTTATAATGGAGGCTCGTACTGCAGCTCAGGATTTGAGTTGAGGTTTCAATTAGTATATGTTGGAATGAGTTAATTGTTTAAATAATTCAATATTTAATAATGATTTAATTTTGAAGTGACTTTTGAATTGTTACATATCAATATATCATATTTTATGTGATAATAATGGACGAGGTAAATTATTTGAATTAGTTGGACGACACTGTTTTATTTCAAAGGTATCAACTGTAGTAATAATATAGATATCTGTAACTAATATTATTCACGTGGAGCTTGATTAGACCGCATTTAATATTCCCATCAAAGAAGGATGACTACAAACTACCGTTTATTGACGTATATAAATTAACCTCTGTTTGTACTTTGATGTATTGATTGCTATAACGCTTTGTACACAAGTTGCAACAATGTATGGGATCATGGGAAACGAATATTTCGAGATATTCAACATACCAATTGCAAATTGACAATAAACTGTTGTAAATTGTAAAAAAATGGATACTAACAGAATCATTGTTCATAGGCGATTGAAACAACTCATTCAAATAGACAAACTGAGGAAAAGTGCATTTTTCTTATTACCAAAAAAAATATTACTAACTTTGGAAGAAGTTTTAATAGACTTAAATGCAGATGAAACTTCACCAAACGTTAAAAGAGACAAATTATGGAAAACTTTGATATTTGAGTTCATAAAAAACGATGAAATTGTTCAGTGGAAGGACATTTGATAAATCCATCGTTGTGAATTCAAACCAATTGTTGTTCATTGGTACTTGAAAGATTATAAGGCGTATAATCTATTTTTGAAATCTACAGAAAACACTGGCCACCGAAAAGTACCGAAAAGGATCTCTCGGACTACGCATCTATTAGGATACAAATGCTTGAACCCCAAATTAATTTGAATTTGTAGTGGCACATCACCAAACAAGCTCCAGAGCTAAGTTTGCGAAAATTAGAAATTTTCCCGCGAGTACCATTAATAAAGTATGTCAACTACATCTGTCCAAATATTTACTGTGAATCTATAGTGATTCCTTGTTTGTATAATTCCGTGTGGATTCTCAGCTGGAGAAGATTCTGTATATTACGAGATGTAACGACTCAATCTTTGATGAAACCGCTAAAAATCTAAGTCGATGGAAAATAATTATAAGACGTTACGTACGATCGACAAGCATTCCCAGATAACTGGTCAGCTTGGATAAATATTTGGTCGGTACAATTTCATAAGAAAAATATTAAATATGTCAATGTTGTAACGCGCATGCTTTGGGCCAGTTCAGTGCTAAGATCGCGAAGCCCCTGGCTTCAAATTCTACTCTAAATATGTTCACCATACCAAAATAAACATACAGATACTTGACATAATGTTTATAACCTAACCTAACTTTACAATGGGAGTGAGGTACTAAATTCCAGGTAATACTCTCAATGAATCTGAAATAGCAAAACTAAATTGAGCAACAAACTTTGGAAGCCTATAATTCAAAAACTAGGACTTTTATTGGAAAATTGTATATGACTAACTAAGTAACGTTATTTTGGCTGTAATTATACGTTCTCGACTTTTTTCACACTAATCCTGGAACACCTTATATCTATAATAAACCAGGATGGTCTCTGAAGTATCAGGCATAAAAAAGAAAACACGAAAATTTTGAAAAAATATATATTTATTTTTGGACGTTATTTCCTTTTAGCTTCATATCCTTTTTTCAGCGATGTCCCAAGTTTAGGAAACGAATGTAATCCGTGCGGGTCAAATCTGGAGAATAGAGTGTATGAAGTGGTAATTCAAACTTTAATTAACAAATTTTGGCCATTGCAATAACGGATTTGTCATCTGGTTCATGGTCTTGACGAAACAACACTTTCTTCTTATCTAAAAGCGGCCGTTTTTGCTTGATTTCTTCGCTCAAACTTTACAATAAGTTTGCATAATACTCGCCGTTCAAATTTTGTTCCTTTGTCAAGATAGTCAATGAAAATGCCGGCGCCATGATCTTCAGTCCATTGTTTTGATTGTTGTTTGGTTTCGAATATGAAATGATTGACCCACGTTTCATCCATTATCCATCTGCTATCGACGCTGTTTTTGTTCTATTGTGGGCATTTTCTTTAACATTTCTGGAGCCGTCTGGTCGACCATTGCGATGCTGGTCTCCGCAGATCAAACGGCCTCGTTCAAACTCTGCTATGTACTTTTTAATACAGTGGGTATTTTTCAATCAACCACCGCCATCTTTAGGTCAGGCTAGGCATTTCTGGGACCATCCTCGTAATTTCACTTTAAGGGGAATTCAACTACCATTTTCAAAGAAAATAATTTATATTTATGGATAATTTTTTATGTTCAAAAAAGAAACAGTACCAGTGATATATATTTGAAAATTAAAAACTGCATTAAGGAAAAATAGTTAAGAGACGAATCAGAAACATTCATCCAAGACATGCTATTGATCTTGATATTTTTATTTTTTTTTTCTGCTCTTTATTTTCATTTGTGTCTTAAGTAGAAGCTTCAACAATTTTAATCAGAAATCTGAACTGGAAATTTCATCTACACGTCTATAAAAAATATAAAACTGAATCTTTAGTTTCAAACATTTTTTCCTATCTTTCGTCAAAAATATTCACTCTAAAAGGTATAAAAAGTGAAAAACTCAGATCCTCGTCACTATAAATTAGAAACTACGAATTTACTCATAGTACGAGGGCTGGCGGATATCTTTCAAATAAATGTTATATATGCCATTTAAATCAAGTGGAATTGTTCAATATCAGATTTTAATTCGTCGAAGGCACAACGCGGTAAGACATTACGGCAATAATACAGGGAAGATCCGCATCATTTCTTATTAAACAAACACAGTTTTTCACTATTATAATGGCAAAGCCCCACGATGGAGATGAAATTTCCAATGGTGAGCACTTGGGCCTGTAGAGGTTCATTCAAAAAGGACAACAGAACAAAACATTCTTCATTGAAAGTGCATGCTGCAGTTTCAACAACGATTGCAGTAACGCTTACTGGTAAGAAAGGGTGATTACATTTTCCTAAAGACACAAAGACGGAGAATCAGATAACGAACGGCTATAGGGCAGGTATAAAAATGAGATATCAAGGCCGGTCGTTCAAAACGTTGTAACTCCCTTAGATTGACTTGAAATTTGTACACAATATTCTCGACATATTATATCGAGCTGGAGTTACTATTCACCTGCAGTTGTTCATTGATATTTTGGTTAGAAATCTCATCAGTGTCTTTTTCCCTTACCAATTCAAAATCCCTTAATCTAATTAAATAATTTCATCATTTTAGTTTGGCCTTAGAAAAATTGAAGTTTTTATCACTCGAGAATTTCTAAATTCCTATAGTTTCCGAGCTTTTTCTCTATTAGGATATTGTAGAACGAGTATATAATGAATTTTCTCGAAAATGTTTTCGTAAGCTCCCGGACTATTTATTTTCTGGAGTGTTACAACATGAAATATATAGAAGAAAGGTCATTTCTTCTTAACTTCTTCATCAAAGTAAGTAAAAGCGTTACTTGAAAATTAATTAGCAACTTTTGAAAAAAGATTATTGCTTTTAAAACGCGTATAAAAATTGATCTAAAAGCTCCAAGTACACTTTGAACTTTGGTTCACGATCTAGGAAATTTTTCAATTTATCACTCAACAATACTTGTTAAAGTATCAATTATTTTCTGTATGTCTTCTAAAACTCTTTGAAGTAATCATTTTAATATATTGAAATGCTTTTTTTATTTATTTGTGTTTTATCTACTCACTTTATTTATACACTATTCACTAGTCACTAAATTATCCACAAAAAATAAAATTTTCCCTAAACTATCCACTAAGACTACTAAACACTTATCTAATTTACACTCGATACTCCAGATTATTTATTGGCTGACAACGTCTGTTTATATATCCAGAATGTTTGAAATTTCTAATTTGATTTAAATAAACAAAAGGCTTTCTTTGTTTCTTTGAAATTGATTATATAAAAACGGCTACAACATACTGTAAATAAGCTTTAAAACCATTTAGAGAGATTGCCGTCGTAAATATAAAAAAATAATTTATATGATCTTTCTTGGAATTTTAGATTCTATTAACATTAATAGAACAGGACCAGCTTCATGATCTACTTTAGTGGACGAGTGAATTTAAATCTTTTATTTATAATAAAAAATTCATTTTGTTATTGAAAAGCTTGACATTATTATGAGATAAATTGGAGGTTATTGAATAATTATAAAAAAATCCAACCAACACTCACAATTACACTGTCTGACGCGCGTTTCGATAACTAATTTATCGTCTTCGGAGACTGAAGTTTTACCAATTCACCTTCAGTCCCTTATTTTATCTGTAATGAAAAAAGCTTACCTCCATACCCGAGATTTGAATTCGAAAAAATATAATGCCGATATGTGAACAAACTTTTAGGGGGGATAATAGTTGTCCATTACTCTCGATAAAACTATTTTGAGTCTTATATAGTGAATAAGTGAAAAATTCATATCAAAGACACTTTTTTTAGAATGCACTGAAAATTGAGAACCAAAATTTGTTTCAATGGGAAAATAATCGATGGAAACATCTTCTCGAAGCTATTTTTGTTCCATTGTGAGCAAACGTGGCACCCATCTTGCGCAGAGCTTTATTGTGTCCAAATTTTCAGTTCATATGCTTTTTGAAATGTTTAACATGTCTGCTAGTTCACGCACTTTCAGTCGACGATCATCCAGTGGATTTTCTTCAACATTTCTGGAGTCGTTACCTCATTTGGTCGACCTCTTCAGTGTTGGTCTTTGCAGGTCGTATGGCCTCGTTTAATCTTTGCTATCAAATATTTTACTGTTGATATCGAAGGATCAGCCTCACTCAGACTAGGATCTAGTTCAGCTTGTATATTGGTTGGACTAAAGCCTTTCAAATAACGATGACCAAAAATCACTGAGAACTTTAACTATTGATAGCTGCTAAACAAATACCAAACAACAAAAAACTCTCTATCTCCATGTCTAGGTCAGGCCAAGGACCATCCTCGTACTCTGCAATGAGATTATGAGATAAAAAGTAATAATAGATCATCTAAAATGGCTGCCAAATGGCAAAATGGAATGCGTTTCGCTTCATGAAATAGTTGCAATATTGTATTCGGTATCCTGAAGTCTTCGGTGCTTAAAATCGTCCCGAGATCTAATCCTCTATTCAATAGAAACGTACAATTTCGGCCATATTCTTTTCCATTTATGTGTAAGTAAATTAAGGTGGAATTGTTGAAGTAGACATTTTCGAAATTAACACGTTCCACTGGTAGTTTTCATTTAAGTAGAGAAAAGTAATATATAATCCACATTCTTGTCATCAAGTGTGCTTGAAACTCATAATCAACTTTGGAACATCAGACATAAAATCATTGTTCTTACAAGGTTAAGATATATCTGTCGACAATTTTGGCTCTTATCCCAGTTACGGGTTTAATATATTCAGTTAGAAGTACGATGACTCGCACGGCGATAGAAAAATTCAATAAAGCAGTCAGCTCCAGCGAAAATAAAATTAAATTTTACTTAGCGTTAGATAACGGATATTGAGTGAGACAGACTTTCATTTTAATGTGTGATTTAATACTCGTAATCGGAAATGTAGGTAGTAGGAATTAAAAAGAAAAATAATAATAACCTGGAAAGCCGTCAACAGCACGGCAAAACCAAAAAAGAAACGCGAGTGAAAAATCTCGTGCCAACGAATGAGGATTTCCAAAGGGTGCATTTCCTTTAAGGCGACTTACAAAATCGCAGCGCCCTTTAACAAAAGCTTTTTGTTTAACGAATCGTAAGTCCTGAACAAACCCGTTGCACGCTTTAAAAGAAACAATGGGAATATTTCTCTCGATGAGAAAGCTGTAATCATATTTTCAAATGTAGAAACAATGCCGGAGAATGTTTAAATAAAAATCAGTTATTTCGTTCATAAATTTACTAAAAATTTTTTGTTTGTTTAATCAAGCTTCTTCATATTTGCGCAATCTGCGACGAAGCACTTGCCATCAAACTCTAGGTGATTGAACTTTTCCCAACACTCTTTTGGGTGTCGTCTATGATAGAATAAAGTCACACATGAAGTAGAAATTTGAAATGGGGGGGCTTATCAGATATTTTGGGGCTCTTTCTAATCTAGGAACAAAAAAATAATTTATTCCAATTGTCACCACAATGTTTGTTTCAATATTAGTGTATACTGTATACTATATAAGAAAAAATATCGATGACACAGCATTCGTCGAAGTTTAGACCTCCAATATAACCGGACAGTACCGGATCCACAGTCCATGTCGTAGACGAGTTCAATTTTTTTACAAGTTCAAACCATCTGTTACCTATTATGCTAGACTGACGTAGCTATACATGAGAAATTTCATCTGATGCAGCATTCTCACCGAAATTGAGGTTAGAATTAGAGGCAGCTTCACGAACAGATCAATACGAGGTTTTAAAATGTCTACCAATTACTGCAACCATAAAATTCCATAGAAACATGTCTTACTTTTGGGCAGTTTTGACCAGATCGTTTCTTGCAGGACGTTTAGTCTTTTGGTTGATGTTTGGATGGAAATAATTTCTGTTTTGGAAATAACATGCATTTGAGACAGCCAAATTCAGAACGTGGAAACTACAGTGTATGTATTGAGTTGAAGGACAACAGCTTGAACTGGTAAAGGTAGTGTGAAGGTATAAATTTTTTCTCAGACGGCGGATTTGATAGCAACAGGGGTTTATTTATTTAAAAAATAATCTTTCGCCGATATAACAGATTTCTTTATTTGTAATCAATTTGTTTGAAAAATATCGTCGAACATTTATTTATTATTGACATTCTTTTACACGATGTAGGAAATTTATTATGTGTCTACGTACGTTTCTATGAAATAATTGTCGTCTACTTTATTATGAGACATGTTTTGCTCATTTGCAGCGTTCTGAATAACAAAGATTTACAACTTCTTTCCTGGCTATGTGCCACGACAAATATTAAATTATATTTTTTTACAACAAAGAAACAGTGACCTGATTTGTTCTCCTACGATTCTCGATATGCGATTTAAAGATGGCGCGAGCAATGATTATAATACGAGGAGGCTTCAAAGATTAATTAATAAATATTTGTTGCTTGTAATTCAGTGTTTAGAATGTTTATTTGAATGCGTTCCAAATATAACATCAGCATGCACCTGTCTTGACTTTTTTCTTATTGAAAATTGACCACGTAAAATTTGTTTTCCTTGAAATGATATTTGCTTCAATTCCAATGACCTTTCAGTGTGTGCAAACGAAATTTCGGAAGCTATCTTGGCAGGTATTCGGCTATATTCTTTAATCCTTCAAGAGCTTTGCAGACGACAATCCACGGTTTGATGAAAACTGCATTAGAACAGTCAACAATAAAAATGCAGCTTATCGCAAATCGTATTGTTGTCTCGCGAAATACCTGACCATAGTTGCTTGTAGGGAACGATATAATGAGACAAGCAAACTCCACAATTGCCCAAATGATTCGAGGTATATCTGGTAGACAACAAAAGCAGTCAGCCCAAGAATTGGTGAGTTAAACATTCCACCGTTGACTGAAGAAGATGGGCCAATGTATCGCATAGAGAGCTACCACAGAGCCTGCTTGGAGTTGGTACATCTATACTAACATCTCAAAGGCTTGAACATCAATGAAGCGACTGGTCCAGATGGAATACCGCCAAACGTATTAAGGAATTGCGAAGTTGAACTAAAAAGTCCGCTATGCGAACTATTTTTTCTATGGTGTAAACGAGGTCTCTTCACTGAAGATTGGAAAACTGTTCGGGTTCAACTCGTACCAAAAAAAAAGGAGAAAAGACGGTTCTTAACGATACCTCCACGACAAATTCTTTTCCGAGCTGTTTAACTTAATCTAATTGGATTTATGTTTTCTTATATTT
This sequence comes from Diorhabda carinulata, assembly GCF_026250575.1. NCBI lineage: Eukaryota > Metazoa > Arthropoda > Insecta > Coleoptera > Chrysomelidae > Diorhabda > Diorhabda carinulata. The sequence goes on from NC_079468.1 coordinate 22,894,900, forward strand.
CATAGTTTGTTAATGTAATAATTCTTTGTATTGATTGACGTATTGATGATTCTAGCTTTGGTCAGAAGAAATGATTTATCTGGTTTTGATTTAGTTCCTTTGAAATACAAGTTTTGGCTTTTCGTAGTCGATGGCTTTCGAACTGGAGGTTTAGGAGATTCAGGAATTTTCCATATAGATATTATCGTATTTGAGGTACTCTTTAGCAGAGTAGAAAGTACATTTTGGTATGAATTCTGTAAAATATTAGAGAAACAGATTTTCAGTAGTTTTTTGCGTACACTGCCAATCCATTACACTCTTGTACTCGACACTACACGTTCCCTTAGATTCTGTAGGTATTAGATTTTTTGCTAAGCTCGTAATTATACATATTAAATCCGAAGAAAGCGTACAAAATGACACAATTATTGTTTTTCCTCTATATTCTCTAAGAAATCCAAAAATATTAATCCCAAATTACAGTTTCTTTCTCTCGATAATTTATATATCTCTAATGTTTTCCAACACACAGCCATAATATTTGTAATTTAAATTCAGACACGTATATTTCCTTGCTACGAGTTATTTTTCTACTTCATATTCTGTTAATATATCAGTTAACCTTTATTTGCTTTGATAACTAAAAAAGATACAAACTTCAAAACCAGAATTGTACTGACACAGAAACAATGTTTTTAATATTTCATCCGGGGAAAAGCTTGCCGCTGTCGTTTGTGAAGGTCAAAGAGGAAATGATGTGAAATTTTCCCCACGCACCAAGTGTTCTCTATATGAGCAGGCGTAAGGGCTGGTTTTAAATGTTCTTTTTTTTTAAATAGGCTAGGAAATTGATCGTTAAATGAAACGAATTCCAAGAAAAACTATTCAAGGGTCTCTCGTAAAAGGTGATTTCGTTTAATTGTCCCAATTTTTAAGGGTAAAAAGACTCATTTTATAAGATAATAAAAATGTGTGATCTAATTTTATATTTTATAAGTGTATTATCATTTTTTTTTTCATACTATTGAGCAAATAACAGCAACAAAATATTATGTGGAATTAATGCTGAAATATGTACCCAGTTTTGGAAAATTGCTCAAGTTATAATGAAATTCAAGCCTGGAAAACTACCACTCGAAGTATCTCATTACTGCCTGTTATGTCCAAACTATTTGAAAACCTCCTACTCAAAAGACTAAAACCGCTTATTAAAGGAAGATAAATAATCGCTAATTGCCAATTTGGATTTAGCAATCGACGATAGATTGAGTCCATAATCAACATTATAAAGGAAAACATTAATGTTATTACTTTCTTTATGTAACACAAAATTTGACATACATAACCTCAATATTTTCTTTCCAAAACAATATCCTCCATTAAAACATATCGGAAAGATATTTTAGAACCAAGCAAGAAGCAATCTTTTCCGATTTCAAAAGGAGTATCACTAGGAAGTATTCTATCTTACTATGCGTGGATGATAACAGAAGTACTTAGCCTGACCTAGAGATGGCGGTAGTTCCTACCACTGAATTAGAAAGTACACATTCTATACAACATATGTTACAAGTTCGAAGACGCCACGTTGTTTAGTTTTTGTTTGGCAGCCATCGATAGTGAACGTTTTCACTGAATTTGAAATGTATTAGCACAACCAATATAAAAGATTAACTAGATTCTACTTTGAATGAGATTGATCCTTCGTTATCATTAGTAGAATATTGGATAGAAGAGTTTAAACGAGGCTGTACGACCCGCAAAGATTGGCATCGCAGTGGGCGACCAAATGAGGTAACGACTCCAGAAATAATGAAGAAAATCCACTGGATGATCGTCGACTGAAAGTACGCGAGCTAGCAGACATAGTAGGCATTTCAAAACGTGCAGTACATCGCATATTAACTCAAACATTTGGACATGAAAAAGCTGAGCACAAGATGGACGCTGCATTTGTTCACAATAGAACAAAACCAGCGTTGAAGATGTTTCCATCGAATTTTCGCTCTGTTTCATAATTATGGATGAAACGTGGATGTATCAATTCGCATCCGAAACCAAGGAACAATCAAAATAATGGATTGAAAAGATAGAACCGGCTCCAAAGAAAGAAGAGACCGTTCCATCTGCAGGCAAGGTCATAGCGTCGGTTTTTTTGGGATAATTTTCATTGAATATCTTGAAAAAGGAAAAACTATCAACGGCGAGTATTATGCAACGTTTGAGCGAAGAAATCAAGCGAAAACGGATACATTTGGCTAAGAACGAAATGTTGTTTCATCAAGACAATACACCAGCTCACACATTCATTATAACTATAACCAAAATTAATGAATTCGTTAGATTTAGAACATTTTGTGTTTTCTCTGTTGGGCCAGTTACTTCTGGGACCATCCTCGTATAGTTTAACAGATTTGGATCCAACTATAATACCAAAACTCTCATGAGTACTTTTCGAAAATTAACCCTCATCACGCACATTGTTCTTTGGAAATTAATCGAGTTCATCGGGTCGTAGTCATACGATACGATGCTTTCCTGGTAGACCAGTTGGTGAATGCGATCAACTGACAATTTTTTCTCAAGTTTCTATGGTATTTTGAACATTAAAACTTATTTTCTTACTTCAGATGACTGTTTACTATTATTTCCGAAGAGCAGCGTTATTGATAGGTTATTGAGGTTTCGGTTTCTATATTTTCCAGCATAAAAATAGTTCATTGGTATTAAACTTCAATACAATATCTGTGTAAGTGGTTAAATAATTGATAACTACTCAATAATATATGAAATTTATCATACAACGGAAAAATTAACGCACTGAAAAGTTTGTTTGTTTATAATTTACAGTAAATTGTGAGCGATGTTCGGAAACTGTGATCAAAATTTGGTTCCACAAACAGCTGATACCAAATCGTAGTTTTCGACAAGCTCTTTAATGACCATAAAAATTTTCACTTCAATAATTAAAATTAACGATATAAAATTACTATACTTTGTTGTCCATTATTATTTTGCTGTTTTTGATAGGTTAACTAAATAAACCTTGTTGGAATGAAACAACGGTAAATTTTGTTAGTTTCCAGTTGAAACAAACTAACAGTACAAAATAAATGTATTTAATTCCCTGGAATTCTAACAAACAACGTACATTTTCCAATATGAATTAATAAAATTCCATAATACAATGGAACCGCAAATGAGAGCTTAGTAATATTTGCCGGCAAACGAATCGAAATAATTTGATTACACATTTTTTCCCGGCTATCATTTTTCAGCAAATTAAGTTTCATTTCCGAATCTGACAAAAGCAGTGGTCGAAGCAGCGGTTAGCAATTGTTTTTAACTCATATACATACTGGATTGTTCCATTTCATTCAATTTATTTGAAGCAGATGCATTTAATTGGCGGGCAAAAAAACAAATTATTTCGTATTCTATCGAATTATTTACGTTTTCATTCTGATGGAAATCAATTCGAGAAATCATTTTGGAGACCTACCACTTTCTATTTTTCCAAAAAACATCGATGGTCACCGTCTAACTGGTATTTATTGAGGTGAGTAAGGATACTAAACACACTGTATGCACCACCACTTCACCAACACTCATAATTGCACGGTTCGACGCGCGTTTCGACGAGACTGAAGACTGTTTACGCCACCACTACACCAATACTCGAAACGAGCGTCAGATAGTGTAATTCTGAGTGTTGGTGTAGTGGTAGTGTTCAGTATGAATATCTGCTATAGCATTAGTGTCCTATTTTCCAGAATTTGTCATTCTCTCATTGAATATTCCTCGTTGTACAAATCTAAAGCATCAACGAATGTTTGTATGTACATTTTGGTATATCATCATTAACTAATTTCCTGCGAAAATCTCAATTTTCTCCCATTTATTTGTACGGTGCTTTTTTAACCCCGTCTAATCTTTAACACGTTTCCTCAAAGGACAAAAAATGTGCTGACATCATCTACCCTTTTTATTTTATCGGTTTCGTGGAATCGGAGTGTATTGGAAACATGACATTGCTAAATTTGATTCGTGAGCTAAATATTGGAAAAATATAATGACGAAAATTTGGATTATCTCGATTCAAATTTGACAAATATTTACGAACACTGTTGATGCACGGAAATTGTGAATCACAGTCAGGTCCGCGCTGTACATAAGGGCAAAGTCGTGTGGCGCAAAAAGTAAAAAAAATAAAGCAACTAACAACATTTATAATGATAATGATAAAATTGTAACTCTAGTGAAGGGAAAAAGTGCGTAATGCATAGTGTATAGTGCATAGTGCAGACTTAAGAAATTTTTATTCTAAAATCATCAATTGTGGTTTTACATATTTATGTTTTTATGTATTGAATTTAGGTAAAGACATTACGGTTTATATTACAGCTTCAGGGAAAAAATTACAACGATATGGGTGAATTATTATCACTAGAGATCGTATTTGAAAATATAAGATTCGTCTATTACGAGCAGGCCGGTGCACCCAAACGAAAATTGAAAATTTATAACTTGATTGCGTTGAAAACTCCTTGAATTATTGATATTTTTTATTATTTTTTGAAACAAGACAGTTTATTCCATTGATATGTCAAGATAACGACGCATTTCTTCGATATGTACATCAGATTACACTGTAGAGAAGTGCCGGTTACCATGGAAACAAGTTTCTTGAGTTTCAATAGCAACGGCGTTGTTTCGTGACAAATAACTCTAGGCCAAATAATTAGGAACTTGACGACACAAGTAAATTCGTGATAATTGATAGAAGAACAGAGAAATTCTGCAATTTGCCAGACAAAACTTGGTCGATATGAAATATGGGATTCGAGTGTTGATATCACATGTTTGAAACATATAAACTATAATGAACAATTGAAATAATTCAAAAAAGAAAAATTACATTCTACAAATTACACTGAATAGAGGATAGATATAGAATGAAAGAGACAAAATGAAACTAGCCGATGAAATTCATCCTTATGATCCTTATGATAGGATCCAAGAATTGTATCTACTTTGAAATTAAGGACCAATTGCCCCAGAAGGGAGAATCAGGACCAAAATGAGGTTATCCTGCCTTTGATGAATCCAAAGAAGGTGATTTGCTTACAGTAGGTGTATACAAACGGTAAGGGGATGAATAACCCAAATTATATCAGCTACACATAACGCAGACAAGCTTCTTGTACAAGATAATGACCACAACAGTTCACAATTTGATTCTAGAATGCTATAAAGATATTTGGTAGAAAAGCTGTGGATTCCAGATCATCGGTAATGAAATTTTCAACGATCTGGTCAAGTTTGAAACAACTCATCTGCAGACAACGCCAGAAAATGCCGTGGGGAAGGAAGAAAACAGAAAAAAATCTCTATACAACACAAGAATGGTAGTTTATACGGATTCATTATTCTGAGGAATAGAGCAAGGAGCTATTAGACAGATCCTTAATTGTATATCCGTGAAAACACGAAAGAGAATCCTGGGATTCAGTATAGTGCCTTGTTTAAGGACCAGCGATACCTTATCCAGTCAATTAGTACCAAAGAACTTCCTTCAAATATTTGACATACTCAATTCTTTTAACGTAAATTCACAAATTCAGAACACAATCCAAATGATAGTGAAATATAAAAAAAAAACAGATGAAGTTGAATGAATTATATATTAATATTAATTGTCTTTATTTTCGGAAGGTTGATAATCACAATGATGTAGCTCCCGCAGTAATTTACCTCCCATATAATGCAGCTATAATACTTTGCAGCTATCACTTATCAGTTAGTTTTTTGCATTTCAGGACAAATCTAGAGGACGCCAATTCATTGTTTACCGATTTTACAGAGTCTCTGTCGCCATAATTCATTTTGGGATGTTCTTTGCCGAAACTTGCCAGGTTATTTATCCTTGAGTCGTCCTTTATTCACTGATTAGACGTTAACTCTTTAGTAAAATCTGTTTGATGTTATGTTTATGAAAAATCATGCCTTTAAAAGTTAATTAGAAATATGGATGTTATATAAAAAGTGATAATAATTTTATATGTATGCTAAACTGTATTTTTATATAGCTAAAGATTTTTATTTCTTGAAATATTCTCCTCTAGAGAGATGGAATGAATATATTCTGACATTGCATAATGGAATATTTTAATATAAATTGAAAAATTAATGATAATATTAACATTTGAGTTGAGATGAATATGTTTATTTTTAATTTAGATTCAATTTACTAACAAAAGTTTTTTCTTTAAATAGAATCAGTTGAAGAAACTTAATTATTAGTGAATCCCAACTAGGAACTTCGATGTACTTCATCAAATGAGACAATTCCGTTGAATTGTCTAATTTTGGTGATATTCAGGAAGATTGATACGAACTCAGCAATAGGAAATAGATCTTGAGGAACTCTGACGTGCACCAATTAAATAAACCACCGTGAATGACTGTTAATGCATCTTTTAACAAACGAATCAGTATCGTATTCAAGATACAAGGAAATTTCTCAACTACGAACATGATGTTAATGTGCTAAACGTGCGAAAGAAGATGTACCGGAATTTCAAAAGTCGCCGTAATCACTTGAGAATAGTTAAACTCTCATTCACGAGATATGTAAGTTCAGTTCTTATTTTTAACAACGACAACGCTACGATCGCTGACACAAGCAAAAAATGCCGCAGCTTGTCAAATCTGTTCTAACTGTAAATTGAATTTATTAAAAAATCTGCGTATGGCGATGCATCCGGACCTAATGGCGGCATTTCCGGATTCCAATCAAAAGGAAAACTTGGATATTTGATTCCACCTTCACTTCATGGTCTTCTTTGTAACCAGTTCAAAGGAAATTGTATTAGAAGACGTGGATGTTTGTTGTGAAGATGTAAAGTTTTGCTGTAAGAACATTCAAAATTCCAAATTTTCTCGTTCCATTTTCTTATGTGACATCTACTTCAACTATTTTTTCCTAGTGTACAAAAACAAGCTTTATTAAATAATATAAAACAACCTGCTTGACGATTTTTTACAATTTTTCGATTTTTCAATCAATAAAACATATTTTTTTGAACTAATCAAGTTCTTCAATAATCCCAACAAGCTGTTCTCGCCGAACCAATATCGATCTTGTACGGTCAGGGAATCTGTCATTGCCAGAAGAGTCAGAACAATGCAAAAGCTAATCAAGTAACAGTGGTCCACCACAAAGGATGCGGAATGCTCTAGAGGGTTACTCCTAACAAGACAATGACCAAGGATATGCTAGATACACTCGTCTCAAATTGAAGTTTCGAGGAAAACGTCGTAACAAGATGCAAGTCGAGATAATTGGTCAAGGGAGTTGATGTTTATTGACCCGGATGATATCATTGTTTCGAGATTCAATTTTATAAGAATTAAATAATTGTACAAACATATTATTTACTGTTGTAGACGTTAATTATTCCTTATTCTTGAAGTTTATTGTACAGAAAGTGTTTAAAATACACTTGGGAAATCTAGAGCGAGAAGTAATTTCATTTGTAGGAACCAGAAAGACAATTTCATTTCCTCGTGTTGCAAATTACTTCTTACGTTGTAAAAAATTTGATAATTTCCATGTAAAAGTGAGGAAAATCGAAGGAGAAACTTGGAAGTGAAACATAAATTGGAAAAAATTAAAATAAAAAGCGTGGGAAACTCAATATCAATCGTAGACTCATGTTTTTCAGTATTGTTTATCATATTTTTAATTTATCACATACTAGCTGATCCGACATACTTCGTACTGCCTCAATCAATGAATTTTTGTAGAAAATAAACTTCAAACAATTAAAAGGCGTCAGTAAAAGAAGTTTTATTATTATTTTCGAACAATTACACATGGTGTTGTTTACTTACAGAGTTTTTAATTTGATATTGATAGACACACACAGTTATGATACAGTTTTTTGATCAATTTAAAGCTTTCTGATAACTGTATTTTTTGTATCGTTTTGTGATGTGTAAATAAACAAAAATAACGTATGCGAAACAAGGAAACTCCAAGTTGATTCCGCAAACTTCCAATTTCTGGCCCTGCAATTTATTTATGGTTATTGTAAAGGCCAGACGTATCAGATATTGTGAACGTAAACGTGTATCCGTTCGGTATACGCGAAATCAACACATCCTCTTGTTAGAATTTTCCTTTTATGATTGTTACCTCTATGACGATATTCATCACCTTTTTCACAGCCAGTCTTGTTCCATTGTACAGTCGATGTTACGCAGCATGATGAAAACTCATCTTGTTGCAAAAATACTCGCAGTAAAGTGTCACTATCACAAAGGATCACAAAAATAGAAGAATGCACTCGTCATCTAAGGATGGATCGACATATTAGTTGATTGCCAAATGTCAAATATTATGGTGGCCTTCAGGAATTTAATTTGTGACAAAAAATCAAGGGAAAACAAAATTGTAGTTATCAAATATGATCAGAAGTTATCATATTAAAAGAAATACAGATAATTATCTATGAATCAAGCAAACCTGATGTGAAAATGTAGTTGATGAAAGTAAGTGTTTAGTTCATTTAAAAATTTAGCAGATCCAAGTATCAAACTCTGATCTACAAAATCACAATGAGCCCATGAACTTTATCCATATTTCTCCACTATTATTCGTGGAAAAAAACACAAGCAGAGTTAAAAGATACTTGGTCCATCATTCAGTTCAGTGTCTTTATCAAATATGTTAACATTTTGCTCTTCAGAATCTTCATCTTCATAATCAGTCTCATTTTTCTTTGTCAGTTCGTTTATCTTCTTTTTCTGAAGATAACTTAGCGCGTCAAACACAAACAATGTGTATGAATATCTTGTTAAACTTCATTAACCACCAGATCTTGCCTTCCTAACCTCAAAGTTTCACTTGCATGGGAAGGATTTTTACTATTCGAAGACGTCAGCTATGTCATATGTAAACTTTTTTTCATAGGAGGAATAGTGCAGGAAGAATTGAAAAGCTTGGAGCATTCCCGAACTTAAAACGAGACCATGTTGAAAAATAAAATTGTCTTGTTCATTTGTTGAGTCAGAAACTGTTCATACCACCCTCTTATATGTATACTAACCTAATGAAATCATCCACTTTCGTTATAAAAGGTACAAAAACAAATGTTTGAAACTAGTAACACTAAAAAATCAGTTATTCAGCTTGTACTGCGGTCGTGAGTTATGTTTCTCTATAATCCTTGATTCTGTTTTAATTGTTTGTAAGTTTCCGATGTATTATCATACCCACAACCGCATACAGCGGAATTGTCCGAATTTCGACAGTTTGTATTGCATTTGTCAAACTTTCTGGAACATAATCTCTGCTGAATAGTATTTTGAACCTTTCGAATACTACACATATAGCGGTGAATTTTGGGATAGGATACATATCTAGAATATATAATTCCTATTTATATGGGGAAGATGTAGTCGGAAATGTAAATTATAAAATTGATTTCTGAGGGTGAACGATATGTATTCACATTGGGTGCTGTCGAACTGGGAAATTTTGATTGGGACTCGTAAAATATTCATTTGTTCAATCAAGTAGTATCGGGATGTTATTTAACTCTCCTGTCAATTTTGGTGACTAATTATTTGATTCTGAACTCACAGACTACAAAAGAGTTTTTTCATAAAAGTCTCAATTTTATATGTTTTTGTGTCATAGTTAATGATATGATTGAGTATAATTCTGAAAATTGCTTTGGCAATCAACGTCAGTTTAATTATCAGTTTTGGGCTATGATAATATTTGATAAATTGAAAAACTACGTTGGTAACTATTTATTTCAACAACAAAACTTTCCAAATTACCTTATTTCAATTCCCTTCATTTGTTTATTCATCATTAAACGTAAGTCTAAACAGTTTTATCATTAACTATTCAACCAAATATATCTGTGATAAGTATCTTCAAAGAAACTTTTCTTTTTTACCATAATTAACTGTTGTTTGATGTCAACTTAAACTGAATGGAGGGGCTCTTTAATTACCACATATTTCGAGTATTTTCGAAAAATTCTACGCTAAATTGTTTCTCATTTTTAGTTTCATAAATCATAAACGTAGAAGTGCCCGAAGATCTAGAATTGTTTGATGGGAGGACGGTCATAACATTATACCGTCTCCAGCATGATTTTGACGTAACAAATCAATCAATTTAGTCAGGCTGATGTTAATATATCTTTCGGAATCTTCAGCTTATCCCTGAAGATCTGAATATCAGTCTTGTCGAAATTTACTAAAGCATTTTGTTTTTTTACATATTTCATATTCCACACTTTTCCATACGAAAACTATCTTTTTCTTAGATTTCCAAATTGGTGGGTGTGAAGTAGTATTTTCAACTATTTCTTGATAATTATTTGAAGTATGATATTTTTTTACGAAAAACCAAACCCGCTGTTGTCTTTTGTTCTTCTGATCAGTCTTTCTCAAGTTAACATGTTTGGTTATCCACTTTTAGGGAGATTTAGATATGGTATTCCACATATAAAATATTTTCGTTTTGAAAAATGTTAATCTTAGCTATGTGGCCAATCAAAGTATAAACGTTATTTCTTATTTCCAACTTATGAGATATTTTAATGCATCTGAACGTCTGAACTAACCATTTCCAACAAAAAAAAATTCTTACCAAAGTGACATGGAAAAGGTCTAAGTCTAAACTAACTATTGTTAACGAAAAAAATTGATTTTTATATTTGTGAATTCCCAAATTTTGTACAGCATATTTTGTTTTTACATAAATCAATTTAACTATGCAATAATTATTCTTTATAAATCGAGAGATTTTACAAACAAAAATTACATATTTTGTCGTCCACCCCTAGTATAAATGAGGTTAATGATTGTTAGTTTGGGACAATAGTTGCTTAATATTTTAAACAGAATCCACCGTGAAGATATCCAGACCCATAGTCCGAGAAATATACTGTTTTACACAATTGAAATCTTACTCGGCATATTTAAGTTTAAAAACAAACAAACCCGTTGTTAAATTCATGGAAATTGATACAGTTAATCATTGAACATCTCTGGGGAAAATGTATGGAGCTGAAAGAAAATTAAGTTGGAAAATAAACATATTTCTTACCAAAATTTTTGTCTTTTCTTTGTTGGGCCAGGTACTTCTCATATACCTCGTATATATCACATTTCTAAAAATTATATTTTTTGTGTATTTGATTCCGTTTCAAGAACTTCTGAATTTTTATAATTGAATGAATGTTTTTTGATATTTCATGATAAAACGCAGTTGTCTCAGACTGATGCCCTTCTAATCTATTTTCTAAATACTGAGATGTTTATCCTATGTTTTAGTTTTATATTTTAGTTTAGTGAAACATTTTGATGATGTATTACGTCCTTTATGATTGATTCAAAAGTATATATTCAAATTTGAGACGTTTTAATATCCCAAAATTCAAATTTTAATAACGTCGCGAGACAAACAAGTAAACTGGAATGCCCAGAGCTAGAATCAAAAAATTCTATTTCAAATAGTTTAACCAACAAGAGAAAACAAAAAAGGGATTCTTTCAGTTTATTCTATTTATTCCATGTGTAATTACAATTTGTTGCTGTGATTTTCGTTGGTTATTCATAATGGTATTAATACAAAAAGCGTGTTACATTCTGTATTTAACGGAATAATCGCTACATTCAAATATAAATTGCATCGAAGTTCGGTATTGCTTGTCACAGTTGACATGAAATCATTTCAATGCATAATAAATTTTACACGTTTCATTCAATAATTTAGAGTATCTATTATTTTATGTCCCGTTGTATTTTTCTTTCCCTAATTTACGTCTCACAAACGTGTCCAATTCGCTAAAATATACAAAATAAAGAAAAAAATAAAGAAAACGTCTTTTTGATGTTGGTCCTGCAGGAAAATAAATATAGGCGGGGAGGCCGGAAGCCGGAAAAGGACTTCCGTTACAAGAAGGAGTTTACGACTACGACCCGTCTCACGAAACATACAATAAAGATATTCGTTGGGTGGATAAAATGTATTTGTTTTATGATAATTATATTAACCCTTAACCGGCGAAATGCCATAAAAACACGCTATGCATAAGTAGTGTACTGACCGTTTCCCTTAATAGACATTTTTTATTTGAAAAATTATTTCAAAATTTGGTTCTTGAGAAATTTATTATTGTGAATATATTTGCGCATGTATCGAGAAATTGAGTCAGAATGGAATGTTCAGAATGTTCAGGACTGATCAGAAAAGTTCTAGGATACTAGAATCGATTTACAATGTTCTAGAGAGTTCTAGAAATTTCCGGAATGATCAGGAAAGTTCCAAAATGAGTGCAATTTATTTTGATCGATTTAGAATGTTCCAGAAAGTTCTAAATATTTCTGGAATGTTCTGGAAAGTATAAGAACGAGTGCAAACTATTTTAATTGATTTAGAATGTGTTCCAGAAATTTCCTGAATGATCTGGAAAGTTCCAAAATGAGTGCAATTTATTTTGTTCGATTTAAAATGTTCCAGAAAGTTCTAAATATTTCTGGAATGTTCCGGAAAGTATAAGAATGAGTGCAAACTATTTTAATTGATTTAGAATGTGTTCTAGAAAGTTCTAGAAATTTCCTGAATGATCTGGAAAGTTCCAAAATGAGTGCAATTTATTTTGATCGATTTAGAATGTTCCAGAAAGTTCTAAATATTTCTGGAATGTTCTGGAAAGTATAAGAACGAGTGCAAACTATTTTAATTGATTTAGAATGTGTTCCAGAAATTTCCGGAATGATCAGGAAAGTTCCAAAATGAGTGCAATTTATTTTGATCGATTTAAAATGTTCCAGAAAGTTCTAAATATTTCTGGAATGTTCTGGAAAGTATAAGAACGAGTGCAAACTATTTTAATTGATTTAGAATGTGTTCCAGAAATTTCCTGAATGATCTGGAAAGTTCCAAAATGAGTGCAATTTATTTTGTTCGATTTAAAATGTTCCAGAAAGTTCTAAATATTTCTGGAATGTTCCGGAAAGTATAAGAATGAGTGCAAACTATTTTAATTGATTTAGAATGTGTTCTAGAAAGTTCTAGAAATTTCCTGAATGATCTGGAAAGTTCCAAAATGAGTGCAATTTATTTTGATCGATTTAGAATGTTCCAGAGAGTTCTAAATATTTCTGGAATGTTCCGGAAAGTATAAGAATGAGTGCAAACTATTTTAATTGATTTAGAATGTGTTCTAGAAAGTTCTAGAAATTTCCTGAATGATCTGGAAAGTTCCAAAATGAGTGCAATTTATTTTGATCGATTTAAAATGTTCCAGAAAGTTCTAAATATTTCTGGAATGTTCCGGAAAGTATAAGAATGAGTGCAAACTATTTTAATTGATTTAGAATGTGTTCTAGAAAGTTCTAGAAATTTCCTGAATGATCTGGAAAGTTCCAAAATGAGTGCAATTTATTTTGATCGATTTAAAATGTTCCAGAAAGTTCTAAATATTTCTGGAATGTTCCGGAAAGTATAAGAATGAGTGCAAACTATTTTAATTGATTTAGAATGTGTTCTAGAAAGTTCTAGAAATTTCCTGAATGATCTGGAAAGTTCCAAAATGAGTGCAATGTATTGTCATCAATCTAGAATGTCCCAAAAAGTTCTAGAAATTTCCCGAATGATCTGGAAAGTGCAATTTATTATGATCGATCAAGAATGTGCTAGAAATTTCTAGAATAATCTAGAAAATTCTAAAATAAGTGCGAATCAGTGATTTTAAATGTTCTAGACATTTTTGGATAGATCTGAAAAGTTTCAAAAATTTTCACGAGTATTATTATTGATCTAAAAGAACCAAATCGAAACAATATGAAACTAAATATTCTAGAGTATTCTGGTACTGAAAATTTTGGTATCTGATGGTATATAAACCAAAATTCAGTTGAAAAATTATTAGAAAGATTATTTTAATGAAAACTACTCATTAGTTTTTCATTATCAAATCAAGGTAATCAATTTCTCATACTAACTTGTGTTAAAATCATAGTATAAAAATATCAAAATGACTTTGTAACAAAACATTGTTTATTTTTTTAACATAAGTTGTCCTTTTTTATATCAGTTTCATTCAAACGTCTTATAACTTGGAAATAAGTGGAAAGTGGTTGGATTTCCACGTCGTCCGACAGAAGCTATAGCCAAATATCATGTCTGAACCTCCCAAAAAGTGAAAAAGTTTCATTAAAGATACTTATCACAAAAAAATATAGTCAAATATTTTGTACAAATAATATTGGGACATACCTTCGTTATAATTATCATTTTTTGTAGGTTTATTTCAAAATTACTTTCAATTCGTGATAAGACATAGCCCTTCCGATAACTTTCCTTCCATTTCCTATCGTTCAAGACCGTTTCTGACTAAGTCACGAATTCCGGAGAATATGTCGAGACCCCGAGGGGATTCTTGGAAATTGTTCGATTATTGAATAAATGGATTATTAACGAACGGGTAAAATTACCAATGAAAGTTATGTAGACTGTTTAACTTTCACGATACAATCTCGCAACTTCGACAGTTTAATACACGGAATGTTTGAGAATGAATTGAATTGATACAGCGGGGAACAAATTGGGTTGATTTACCAAAGGACGAGCAAAAACTTCTCGAACTATGTGCTGTGTTGAACATTTGATTGAATTTGATTTAGTTTCTGTGTGTTTAGCATACCTAAATTGAGCCGAAAATCAATTTTGTCGTATAGAGTAGATTTCATTCTTTTCACGATCAAATTAGTGTGATAGGGCGAGATATTAAGATTAAACAATAAACCTAGAATCTGATTATTACGTTCATATGGTCTATTATAGTTTTCGAGGCTCAAACTTTCAAATATGATCAGTTGTTTCCGTATTTTAGTAATTCCTTATCATTACTCTTTCCTTTTGCCATTTTTTCATCTGTAACGTCTTCCTCATTTCTTGAGCTGACCATCTACCAACACGACGTTCATCGTGGTCCTTGAACTGCAGTACTCTACGGTACAACGAATAGCTCAATAGACAAGATTACAATGAATCTTTTTAGATCTTCAAAGAACCTAGGATCATCTCGCAGCAGAGTCAGAAGAAAAACTCCAAAAAAGTTTGAAGAAAATTGGAACAACGCCACAACAAAAGCACAGTGGACGAAACGCCTAAAACGAAATATTCGTCAACGGGTATATAGTGAGGATTTGGATACAAAATATTGAATTTATAGTAAAAAAATAACACCTATAACCTCAGAGAGATGATGATTAAGAGCAAAAGGAACTGGGAATTGGTGCAAACGATGATAACCCCTCGGTGTTGTACGACAGTACCACAGCATCTCGACGGGCGGCTTAAATTCTAATTTGAGCTTTTATTTAATTCATCGTTTTCCATTCTGATTTTTCTTATTGGTTATTTCGTTATTTTCCTTATCGTTTCGGTGACTTTTCAATCTATTTTGTAAATATCGTGATGTTTGTCCTATTTGAACGATTGACATTTATTCGAACCGAATTCTTTTCACTTTTTCGATCAAATAATTGAATTTCCTTTTAATTCTTTCGAATTTTTTTTTGTATTCAGTAACTGTTAATATTGGCTGCTGGAAATGTGAAACATATACGCTTTCGAACAAACTAATGGAATCAAGGGAATAATTGAATTGCGTACAACGTGTTTTGAAAAAACGAGTTGTGTGATTAACGGTTTTAATTGAATTCTTGTTACTTCGGATTATGACTCTTGAGTATTCACTAGTCAAGAACGTTAAATTATTTGTTCAATACAAACATGCCTAGTTGTAAAATTTCATCTGTAAAAAATTTTTATTCATAATATCATATTTCTATAGAAAATTTTTTCTCGAGAGTTTTTTTTTGCATGAGGATGCTAATTTTGGTTCTAATTTAGTTTATAAATAACATGACTAGATAAAAATAGATTTTGTTCAAACAGTTTTCACGCTGATTTAAAAAATGAGACTCATTTTTTATTCATGTCTGATTAACTTATAAAACATTTACTGTCACTAAATAATCAGACACCAGCGACGCACAGCGGTGTTTAAGCGTGTATAACGCGTGAAGTGCACTTTCACGATTGATTTCTAGTGTGAGGTTAGGATTTACATGTACAACGTCAACTTGTTACATGTTTCTCTCGTCTGTCGGCACTTTACCGACGACCGGCAAATTCCTTTCAATCACGCATCGACTGCACTCATCTTTTACTTCAGTTCATTCCATGTTTGTCTTCCGATAATCGTGAAAATAGTGTCTATATAAAATGAGATATTGATGGGTTAATGAAGAACCCGTATTTTGCCTATTTCGACTCAAAAATATGAGATTAAGACAAATCATGGGCTCCCCATAAAGTGTGTCGTTACTTTGTAAAAAGAAAGTTGGGAAAAAGAAGCAAAAACCCATTGAGATCCCTATGGTATAGCAAAAACGTCAGATTAATGTAAACGATTTCTATTTTTGTATGATCAAGTCCAGTGGATACAGTTCTAAGAATAAAAAGTGCGTTGTTTACTAAGGCATTGCCTCAGCAATACGACCTATGCCACATGGACAAGATTCCTTCTCCACCTGATATTTGAATCGTTATATCTCAGAAACAGTGGCTTGTAGAAAAAAAAGTTTAGAATTAGTTTTTGTAGATAATTTTATGATCTACAATTTTTGTCTGAAGTATTTTTATGATAAAACTCACCGTTTTGCCGAAAATCGTGAAAACATCATTTTTTGACCTTTGACCTCGAATAAAAGTTTTTTATCATACACGGGAATGATGGGGAACCGTCGCATTTTATTTTTAATCGCATTTCACTGATTTTCAACTTGGCGTGAATTAATATAACTTCGAATGTCTAAATTGACCAGATTATAAGTCAGTGTCGAAGAATAGATGCTAAAAGACCTTGATGTCTATCCAACTCACCACCCTAGCATTTCCTTCCTTCCTTCTTAATCTGCAATAATGAGAGATAAGCCCACCACAAATTCGATGTCGGCGCAAAATCGATGGCGGCTTTCACTTCTTAATATTTTTCAGGGTAAATAACTGAACGCGGACGCAGGTGAAGCCGATGATACGATTTGTTCTGTTGATATTTATTGATTCGAAAATCCGACTACGTGTTCCACATCGAGAGAATATTTCATGGAAATTGTCACGATCGTAACGGGTCATTTATTCCCTTTCAGAAAATCGACGAAGCTTCCAGAGCTTTTTTCCGAAGGTGATACGAGTTTTTTTTTGCCATGGTAGTGATGGAGTGACGGAATTTAATATCGGTGTTAACGCGGCTAATAAAAAAATTGTATTCAATTTATAATGCCGTCACCAAATTTGATGGGCTGCAATTTGACCTTTTTTCCATTCATTTGGTACTAATGATTCCATTAATCTTTCTTAATATCTTAATCTAATTATACAGTGATATATTTTAATAATAAAACAATTTATAGATTCATAATCATCAAAAATAAATGTACTCTAAGTGTTAATTAGTAGTATATTATGTTCCTAAAGATGTGCCCCAAATAATTCCCCGTTCCCACATGGGTGATGGTATGATTTATAACATTCAACCACCACCAAGTAGGTCATAACTCACGCATAAGTTCGCTAGTGTTATATTTCATTAAGTGAGTAACCATTAACATATATAACCTATCTGACCAACAGCTTTTACTTTTCCTTCCCATTTTATTCTATCTTCTTTTTCGTTTTGTCTACTTTAACTACTCGTATTATCCACATATCTTCAAACATTCTAATTGCATACTTTTTCAACTTTTTGAGCATTTTACGTTTCCACTTTTTTTATTTATTCGGTTCTTTCTATTTCATTGTCATACACGTTTAGGTAACTGGCGGTTATTGAATCGCTTGCTATGTTCTTATTTCTGCTAAGTTTATTATTTTTTATACCCTTCTCGCTAGTTTACTGTCTTTTGCTATTTGTCCTCCGTTTCCTTTTCTTCGTCGTCTTTATTTGTAATGGTGATTCCCAGCAACTCGATTTGTTCCACAATGTTTATTCTGTAGCTATTGTTTCCATCACAATTTATCTTATTCTTATATGACTACGTATTTTGGGGTCGTACTCTCTTGTCTAGTACTACAGGGTGTTCCAAAATTATCTTTACAACGATAACTTCGAATATAAACAAGATATTTATATTCTGTCTTTTGCATGTATTACTGCAACTAATAAAGTTTTTTTTAGTACACTTTGACATGCCCACACCACATATTAACCTTTGGGCTGTCTCGTTGAAGCTCGACTACTGCAAGTGGGGTTTCGGTACCCCAAATTCGTACGTTGTGGTGGTTTATTGTACCAGACACATGGAACGTGGTGGCCTCATCTCTGAAACACACTTTTTTCAAGAAATCTTCATCATGCTCAATACGTTTTAACATGTCTACAGCAAATTCCACACGCTTTGGTCGATCTGTTGGTAACAGTGCCTGCAGCAACTGTACCTTATAGACAGATGCAACCGTTTATGAAGAACTCTGTGGATTGTGGTGGTAGGCATTTGGAGTTTGAAGCCTGACGAAGTTTTCGGATTGTGCTGGAATGTTTGCCGTATTCGCTCCATATCTTCATGAACTAGTGTTCATAAAGCTTGTGTGCCATGCACGGATGGATGGTCCGGATGGTGGGACTCTTTCGAATTTTTTCCTGAAGTTTCGTGGAACCGTGTATCTGATTTCGTCTCTATGAACCATGACGCGCATTGAGCCTTGAAAAAAAACTTTATTAAATGCAGTAATACATGCAAAAGACATAATATAAATATCTTGTTTATATTCGAAGTTTTGAATTTTTGAAGTTGTAAAGATAATTTGTATATCGTCCGCATCTGGTAGAATTAAGGTTTATTCCCATAAATTTAACCATTATCTTTTGATATTTCTCATTCATATTGTATGATTTTTGAAGTGTATTGAAGAGGGATTTAGATAAAGGTTTTCAACTCCATATTTTCATCTATATTGTTATCAAAAGTTTAGAAAAGCTTTGACCTCGTTATTTATCTTTTATGTACGGAAATAAGAAGAAATCATTGAGTGTCAAGGCGGATGATCCATCAATTCGATGTTTTGACTGTACTAAAACGTTATTGTTCGAAATAATGCGTAAGACCTCGCGTTGTCGTCGTCTTCTGCGATTGGTTTACCTGATTTTTACGAACGCTTCTGGCAAACAAACGCTGGCATACCATTCAGACCAGTCTACGTTTCCCTGATAAAATGGCGGCGATATGTCTAGTTATTTCGAAAAAAACAGACAACAAATTCTGAGTATGTTCATCATAATGTTCGAAATTTATGATGGCGACGACAGGTTTGACATATTCATATCAGTGTTGCCATATCTCGAAACTTAAGTAGCAACTCTCGTAATATTAATATATTCACCCTCTTTTATCACATTTTCTACAATTTCTTCTCATCTAATGATTATTTATTATTCCATATTTTATGTTTCTTTACCTTGGATAACAAGATGTCTTTAAGGGCTCTCTACATTTCCCTTTTTTCTCCAATCAAGAAGCTTTAACAATTTGAGAAGTCTCATACATCATGTTACAGCATTTCTAAGCCCTAATTATTTCACAATTCATCCGAAATTATTAATATGAAACTTTCAAGGGTTAATAAATCAATTATTTCAATTAACCACCGATGTTTACCAAAAAAATTATTGGAATCATACGTTTTCTAAAATTAATTGTTGTGCTATTCTCATAACAATTATTTTATGAGTATGCAAGCTTTGCATAACAATTAATTATTATTAAATAAATTCCGATTCATTATTGATGACGAAATATTTATTTTATCTAAAACAGCTATGTCAACATAATTTCGAAATTAATTTGAAATTTAGCTATTTTGATTGCTATTTTACTATATATTAAATAATATCTTTGTTTTTGCTATATCCCAGTGATACCAGTACAAATCAATACTCAAAATCATACTATTTAGTTGTAAAATGAACGCAATTACGGAAATACATCCGAATAAACTCGAAATTGAGGATGTTACTTGAAAATAGGTACTTGTGATATACCAGGTTTATTTTTCACAAATTGTGTTTTTTGTAATAATGAAGTTTTTTAAAAATACATTTTCAAAAGTGAAATCTTTAATAACTCACGTGGGTTTTTTGCTTGTGAGCAGTGCAGGAATATGATAAAATACACATTCTAATATCCTCTAAGTTTATTTTTAGGTAAACTAGTTTATAATTACACTTTACATAACCTCAACAATTGATGACTTCGACGGCCACTTTGGCTTAAGTATCTGTTTCTATAAGTGACATCTACTGCACTTGAGGACTTGGAATTTGAAAATTGTACCTAAGTCTTCATTATTTCCCACAAACTTTTCCTAAAAGATGAGAGAATATAATATTTTTCAAAATCTAAGATAGTGCCTTCTGTACTATATTACAAATCAATAATTGGGTTATCATATACACTGTGGGTCAAAGAATTTATTGTGTCCCACTTCCTTGCTGCGATACTGGAGTACCCAGCGTTTACAGCTGATCTTATAATTCCATTCCTTTTATAAAGTCCTCTTCTATTTTATACGCTCCCTGGTGTAGCGATCTGAAGGTATGAAGTCTTTTACACCTCGAAATGGATGTGGATTGAGGCTTTCCTTCTGTGAAACAAAATCTGCACGCCGCATTATCTGCTGGATCTAGCATCTTCAGGTGTTTGTTGAAGCGACAGTGCCCCGATAGGGCTCCTGTTAGTATTCTTAGATTGTTCTTCCTCAATTTGATACATCCAACTGATCTCCTCTGGTTACAGTTTCCCTAGAGAGTCTTTGTCTGTCTCATCCCTTGTACAGTTACTGATACCACAGAAGGGTTCAGGTTCCATGAAAATTGGAAATGACAAATGAATCGATTGTAGGATTTTGGATTTAATTACAGGGAACTTAAATCTTTGATAGCTGCTGGCTATCAGATAGGATTGATGGTGTTTTGTTGACGATAATTCCTCTTTAGATTCTACTGGTATGTCCAGTCACATTCTATGTGGAAGGATTTAACTTTCCATTGAAAAACCATGTATACTAATTGAGAATACGTGCGTTTATTTTCAGTAGATTATCAGTGATTACTCATTATATTTATAGATTTTGGTCGTTGGGATTAATCATGAGTATAAATCACTAAATACAATCACGAAGATGCAAATAACCTTTAATTAAAATGTGACCAATACTCACCAAGCCGGCTGCAACTTTCACAAGGGACTTTCCTAAATACGCCATTGAATAGTCCCTCGATTAGAGAAGCTGGAAGAGTTATGGGACTAGTAGATCCTGTTTTATTGTCAAAAGTAATTGGTTTATTAGTTTCTGCGAAGCCCAAGCGAGTTATACCAGGGGAGATGAGAAAATAATATTGAGTTAAGACATTAAGATAAAAATTTGTAAAATAAAATAATCGATGCATGTAAAAAAATACTTATTAACACTATTAACACTCTTTCAAAGTACTTCTGTAGGCTAGAAATCTCATTGTTGAATCCACGATTGAAAGCATTTCGGGAATCCTTGATTCGGAATAATTTTATGGTCTCCTTTATGTGAGGAATTAAGTCAATACCTCAGAAGTCACGTGGTATTATATTAACTTGTAGCAAGACGCGTTGTGAAACATTCCAGTACCGTGAGAGGTCGAAGGACGTGTCTAAATTATCACCATAAACATGTCGTGAGTTACTTTGGCTAAAGCGTAAAACTTAGAGCTGAAAAATTTTCTTCAGTATTCATCACAGTTACACCAACATAATCTTTGTGAAGAGATATTTGCTAAACGATGTTTCACACTAATTAAGTTTGGATAACTTGATGTCATTCAACTTTAGACGCACCTCAAATTTGTGTTGACACGTTCTGGTGAACGATATTGAATTATATGATTAAATAATAATAATTGAATCGTTGTTAACATTATATTTTTGATATAAAATAAAGTCAAAATTATGTAAGATGGAAAAAACTTATGTTCAATTGAATATTGCGTCAAAGTTTCACGTTAATGTACTAGATAAAAAAAATTTAGATGTTTCTAGACAAAATTCACCTTGTCAAAGTTGTTTTTCATTTTATCTGCTTCCATAAACTATCCTAACCTATCTAACCGCACGAAAACAATGAATTACCAAACTATTTTATGCCTTCACCAAGGTTAAGTAATTCAACCATGTGGGATTGTTTTCTAATCTAAGTTGTCGTATACGATAAGGTGGCTATCCTCATGTGTCGTTGTGTGGGTTCGATCCACAAGAGGCCTCCATTTTCTCTAGTTTTTGAAGCCTTGTTCCATGCCAAGTTCATATTTTGCAGTTCTTTCTCGTCAGTTCGTAATCATCTCTTTTTTTGCTTGTTGTATTATAATTTCTTACTTGTCTAGGTAACTTGTCTATTAATCGCCTTTTCCCTGTTGGGTATCCGTTCTTGTACAAGCAATTTCTGCACTACAATCTCTCTAAATATGATTTTGCATGATTCCATCTATCATTTACATCGAGATTTGTCTTCATTTCATAAAATTTTCTCATTACTCTTACGTGAAATGATTTAATTTCCATCTTTGGTTTGCATTTGGTTCTTGTATTTTGCTTCGTACATTTAAACAGTAACAGAAAGAGCGCGCAGAACAATTCGTGTTAAGTTAGATTGATTGATGATATTCAACAACTCGATTTGAATTAATTGTTTATCAAGATCGATGTTTTTTCTCATGAATTTTATGCATAAACCATCCCTGAATGGTAATATTAACGATTCATATCACGTATTTATACGTAGGTAGTTTTAGTCTCCAATAATTACCTGTACCTTTGCAGAGGGACCCCATCCATAATGCAATTACTAACACCTATCCTTCAAACTTGGGAGAAATGTGAAGTTTTGGTATTATATGATTAAATTTTGGTCACAAGTGTTTATAATTAATTGGTGGGTTGATAGGGGATTTATTAGTCTCAGAATTCTTTATTAGTAAATGAAACCCGTAGCATTTATTTTAAAACGTGAGTTCTTTAACAAAAAAAGAATGTATGCTCAGATTGTTCATTGCATAACAAAATTTTGGGAGATTATATGACGAAACAACCTCCTTTTTCCTAGTATTTTCATTCATTCAAAATGGAAGAATCGAAACAGAATTTTTTGATAATGGATATGAGAAATATTGTACTAGATTTTATCTTGAAGTTGTATTGGACACTTTCATTTTGGTTGCTTTGTTTCAATATAAAAGATGAATTTTTTTAATCAGGTGGAAAATTGTCAAGACTATTATTCTTCAGAAATCGTGCCGAAGACTTTGGACAACTGCCTACCAAGAATTAGTTTGCCATGAAGCATTTGTAGAAAAAATTACCGCTTATATCATATATGAGTTCAGTCAAAGTTTTAGCCGGAAGATAATTAATCAGATGACGAAAAGGGATGATAATACAAAGTCCTTGCTTGGTAGTTTCAACAAACTAAAATTATCGGAATCAAATTCGAACATAACTTGTATACATATTTAACCCCTCGCTATATGTAACATCTGTGTTTTACTGCGTTGTTTTCTGATTATAGGGCGAAAAACCCTTTTCATATCGTATTTAGATTCGTAACATGAGTGGGACATATAACGCAACGGCTGTCATATGTTGGAGAACTCCTCTCATTGTCTAGAAAGTATTCCAAATATTAAAGGGCGCGATGGAAAGTATGTGGGGAATTTTGGTATGTTCAAAGCGACAGCGAATATGTTGTTTTCGGAATTCTACAGTTCCATATATTGTGAAAGTCTTCTGGAGAGCTCGGTAATTTATCATGTTTTGAAATAAACTATAAAGACATTTATAGTTTCTCTCGGTGCGAATATATCCCGTATTTTGAATTTGCTCAAGGTAAACCGAAATATTACATTAAAAAATGAGAAGATTTTAGAATACGCTTCACTCTATAGATTGTCCAAATTTATGGTGGCCAAAAGAACAGCAAATATTGCAATAAATGATAGTATCAATATTATATCTGTTTGATCAAATCAAACAGATGCAAAATAGAATCCTCAAAACTTTTTTTCTGAAAAATCATCCATATCTTTTGAAACCAATTCTGTATAACACATCTGACACTGACTTTAACATCGTACCGGTATCACCTTTAAACGTCAATAACGCCATTTCCATCACACCTATTTATACACCTTTACCATATATAAAATTAGTTACTCACCATTTGGGTAACCTCTCACAAAAGCGATAGAAAATTATATCCTAACAGGTATTCATTAACGATACATGTCTACCATGACGGACACAATTTGAAATATGAATCTGCCAAAGTTTCGACAACTGAAAAAAACTACAAAAAACGTCTATTTTTACAAACAAAATATATTGCTCGAAATGAAAACTCCGTTAATAAGAAACTTTTGTGCAGATTTTGAAAAAAATAAAATAAATTCAACGCCACTAACACAAAGTTGTAGAACGTCATCGCACGAAAATATGTCAATGTCAATGTCAATGTCAGATTTGATATATTCACATCAGTGTTGCCAAATCTCGAAACTTAAGTAGCAATCATGTAATATCCTTTTAAGAATTTGTTTTTTCAATTATCTCGACATTCTAATTTGCAGCATGTTATAATTTTCGTTGAATTACAGATAGTCCTCACGACTAACAAGGAATTAAATGATCAATAAACTGAAATTATGCAGTAATTAGAGCAACTAAAGCGATGTAATGATTGTGTAACTAATCTGTAGTTTTGTTGGGTTTGGAAATGAATCACCCATCTATGACGGAATTAATTTCCGCCGAAAAGGCGCATTAACGTGATGAGCAAAGGAAATACTATTATGATACTAAATATCATTCTATATCTCTCTTGCGCTCGCAAAAAATCAAATAGCATTTACTCTGTTTTCTTTTTAGCTCAAATGAAGAATTCCATAGTCCAATAATTCAATTTAGTTTAGGTTGCTCCAATAATTATAGCATTATAGGAGCTTGTATTGAAGTATATTTTACCGTACATGCAAATTACAGATTCAGAAAATCGTATGAAAACTACCAAATATTTATATACAGCGCGTTTGTTTCGCCTCTGGTCACCACTGCCACTGAAATGCCAATCAAATCTTTAGTCGCGTACGACATTATTTGGTGATTATCTCTTTTTCATGTCTGTTCCAGATATTCCTTTTCTCCTCAATGACTAGCTTGAAGAGTTTTTTCTACCTAGAGAAGGAAATTAGGCAAGTCTTGTTCGGTCTCACCAAACTACACCTTCTTTTTGTATAATCGAGTTTTTTTTTAAACTATGCCACGAATTTTATTCTCAAAATATCCTTTAGCGTCTGCATATCCTTGACAGGATATACATAACTGGGAACACTACTCCCCCTTGGGGTCATCCCCTTTTTGCAGTAAATGTTATCTTTCCCTACTTTCATTTCTGCTGCTCTAGTAGATAGTAGTTGAGATATCCATCTGGAGGTCCAATCTACTCCTTCCCCATCTAATGTTCCTTTGACAGCGTCGTTTCTTATTTAAATTCTTTTCTTTTCTTCCTTGATAACGTCTCTCTATAATACGTTCATCCTGGTGAAATTCACCTTGTTCTTAACTGTAGACGCCAAAGTTTTCAGGAAAATATTCGATATTGAAGTGAATTTTTAAGCTCAATTTGAGTTTTATATGCTGTGCAATAATTTTATATTCGTAATCCTTCATTTTTGAAAGCATCCCATGATCCTTTTTCAATTTCTCTTATTCCTTCAGGAAAGAGGGAATCAGACAAAAGTTTTTTTATATCGGAGCCAATAGAATTCCTCGTTTTAACTTTGCTTCAGATAATTTCGGGAATTTGGAACATATATATCTAAAAAAATCACATCTTCTTGCAATGATTCAAGTTACTGTTTAATTAGGCCCAATTTAATATGAAGATGTGGTAATTGAATCTTTTTTATCGGAACCAGAGTAGTTTTTGTCGCAAGGAATTAAGCCTTGTCGTGGTGTACCTCTCTGACTCTCTCTGCTCAAGCTCATAATTACAATAAGCCAGATCGCCAGCTCTATTGAAATACTAAATTCTCTATCTCTCGATCTCTACACCATTTCTAAAAATTCTCTTTTACGCGAAGTACATTCCGTTCCAAGAATTTCTGAATCTTCATAATTGCATTTATGTTTTCTAATATTTCGTAGTTTGTTGAAGCAGTTTTATTTTTTTTTTTATCGTATTCATAACCTTGATGACAATTTAATCTACTTTCTCAATACTGAGATATCTGCCCTATCTATCAAGAATATTTAGAAACATAAACATATTGAAAGGTCTAAGAAATAATTAATTTCTTCACTTTTTTGGAGGGTTTTTACTCGCAACAACATACTTCAATTTTTTTTATTGTCACCAGAACAGATTAAACTTTCCTAGTTGTACTATTCCCTCGTCAGTTTGAAATTGCAAAGTTACGCCAATCTCATGTAAGTTATTATATTATTCACAACAGCAGAGTTCGAAGTTGATTAAACTTTCATTATTAATTCCGGTGTTTGTATGAAAATCATGAACATCTTATTATGAATCAATTTTGTTTAATCAATAAAAAAAGAAAATTATTCCTCTGCTTCGAGTGATGTTGAATAGAAATATAAATACATATAGATCTAGTTAGTATATTACTATTGATGAACAACTTTTTGGCCGTTGTCCATTTCGCATTTATATGCCCAGGATCTTGGAATGTCATTGGTACTAGGCAATGTATCATCTCGACCACATAATATACGATTAAGCGTGAAGCTTACTGCCACGTGTGGATTTTCTGGATCAGTATATAAATTTCCCGAAGTCAATAAATCGTGTGAGTGACACAAAGATGGCGCTGACATTTATGTCAACTGTCAAAAGACTATGTGTCAAATTCAATGACATTTTGATTAGTCTGAAAAAAATAACAGCCATTTAAGTGAAGCTACTTTTGTTATTTTCGAAACAATAGATTCAAAACAATTTTTTCGTGTGTTAATTTATGAAAAAAATACCGTACAAGCTTCAAGCGATGGCTTCAAAAGAGTTATCCGGACACTGGTCTATCGAAAAGAACCATTTGTTATCGGTTTGACGATCGTACGGACACTAATGATGATAAACTTTCTGGTAGAGGTGGTTACTTTAGAAAACATCAAAAAAGTCCACAAATTGGTTATATGAAAACGTAAATTGAAATTGCTTGAGATAGTTGAGGTCGTAAAGATATCAGAAGGCAGTGGTATCACAATTATGCATAAACATTTGACCATGAGAAAGCTTTTTCCAAGGTGGGTTCCACGTTTACTCACGCCGATAAAAACCAAATAACGTGTTGATGATTCGTAGCATTTTTTGGCAATGTTTACATGCAATAAATTTTGTGCGTGGATGTGTTACAATGGATGGAACATGGATCCATCACTTCATTCCGAAATCAAAACGATCATCACCTGAATGGACTGCAGCCGGTGAATCATGACCGAAGCGTTCAAACACAGTCAGCTGGGAAGGTTATTGCTTCAGTAATTTGGGATGCGCATTGAATATTGTTCAAAGACTATCTCCAAAAAGATATGAATGCAAAAATCAAAGAAAAACGGCCTCATACGTCGAAGAAAAAGTCACTGTTTCACCAAGACATTGCGTCGATTCACAAGTCGATAGCAACGATGGTTAAATTGAATTAAATACACTTCAATTTAGCCCTTAGTGAGTACTGATCTCAAAAAAATGCTCGCCGGTAAGAAAGCAACTGCAAGCTACAAATGTAGCCTTCTTCGAGGTAAGAGAATTGACCGTGACCTTGTGAAAAGAGCCATTTTAAGTGGATAATATTGTTATCTGACATGTATATCATTTTTTCAAATAAGAACTTTAATTATAGCTAACCTTTTTGCGAGTAATTATCCTGGAGTACGGACAGCAACTCCTTTTCTATTGAAAGTTGCATCTTTTGCGAGATTAAACGGAAATAAATGGTTATAATATCAAAGAAAACTTTTTTCCATTTGATTGAACAGTCACCGAAAACATTCTAGAAAACATTTCGCGATAAATTTTACGTTTCATAAAATTGAAATTCATTATATTTTCAGTAATAACTTAATGCTTACAGCTACCTACGAACTATTCAGAAAATTGTTTATTGAAGTCGTTCAATTAACGAAACACGCTCGAAATTTTAAAAGCGTTAATTAACTATACCGCCCGCCTTTTTGGTTTAGGGTAAATTTCCTGTGAAATTTTTAATTCACTCTTGCCACCTTGGCTTTGTGTATTAGTGCCCATGTCCCAATTAACGCTAATTCGATGTTAAATATTCAGGAAAGCATAACTCTTCAGTGCGCCCCAAGTTAGGCCGTGGAATGTTCGAGGAAAAAAAATTAGCGACAGGAATTTCACTACAATACATAAAAAATGAATGAAAACTTGCCACCTAATAACCTAATACTTAAATCTTATTTAACTGACAGGTACTTCCGAGTTAGTTATCAAGATCGATATTCATATAATAGCTGGTGTGCTACAGGGTAGTGTGCTGGACCTCGTGCTCTACCTGATCCCCATACAAATGCACGTACGCTGGTGATACTGCCAAGTCTATCCATTTAACTACAAGCGATTCTTTGGTGTACATCTAGATTGAAGGAAATTCATATGGACCAAAAAAAAAAAAAACAACAACTCGGTTCAAATCTCCGCGATGTGAATTGATTAATGGGAAGGTACTCTGAACTAAGTCTAGGTGATGAACTGTTATTCGATTTTTGAATCTTCAAACTAAAACTGAAATACACAATCATGACGACAAATTTTATTGATAAATTTGTTTCTTCTATTAAATTTCTTCCATATAGTTGCATGGTTCGATTGAAAAATGCATTGAATTCGATACTTATCAAGTAATTATAGAAAGTTTATCACTTTGTTTTATTTTATTTGGTGCCACATTCATAAAAATCGACCTATTCGTTGAGATACTTTTCTTTTGGAGAAAATAAACCTAATTTATTAGCAATAAAACGTATTTTATTATAGTGGACAGACGTTCCCTCTTATTGGAAGCTTCAATCAGGACATAAATTCCATTTTTATTTGCTTTGGAATTATCCTTTTTTCTCGAAGTGGTTGTTCAACATTCACTCAACGGAGTTAAGTTAATCTGGAACTTCCAGTCTGTTAAACAATGTCTGATATATATTGACTTTGTTTAGTCATTTATAAACAAAGAAAATGTACATTGCATAAACAATATATATGTAGATAGATAGATAAGCGCAGTAAGCATGAAGAAACGAATGGTAATGGAAGCAGATTGGTTAACTTTGCAGCAGAGATGGGACTTGTTATTGCCAACACAAAATTCAAACATACATGAAGAAATTAGCGAAATCATCAGATCCAGAAGACCAGGATGGCTGGAAAACTTGAAAAGAACGTCGGAATCGATAGAAAATGTGACCGATATAAATATGACTGGAATACGAAAAAAAGGAAGAGACAAAAAGAAGAGACAAGGAGATCTAATGGAAGGAGGAGTTCGGGACTGAAAGGTGAAGTTAAAAAACAGAAAAGAATAAAAGAAAAATTATATTAAGCAAAAACTTGATCATTCAATCATTGCCAAGAAAAAAACAAACTTGAAACGGAAGGATTTCAAATAAAATCACATTTTCGACCGACCTAACTAATAAACAAGGTCCACCAGGTGCAAGACTTTGCACGTTTGCACGTTGTGCTTGATTCCTTTGAGCGAAGTTCTATCCTGTGAAGAGCCTGAACAGTTCATTCTTACCACAACCATCAGCTCAGACGAACGCTAACGCTAATCATTTTCTTATTCAATCTAACTTAATTGGAATTTGGTTTTATCGAACATCTAACTCAGTTTACTCAACTTTTCAAATCGGTTGTAGAAAAAATCGAGTTCGCTTATCACTAATATCATTATTACAGATATACAGTCGATGTTTTCTTGCTAGTTAAGTTTAAAGTGAATGTTTCAAAGCAACTTTCGGTGTTTTTTTTTTATGAAATTCAATAAAACCTACGACTACAAGTTCTCAGAAATAACAAAAAAGTACAAACTCCTCTCGAATTTCAGTGGAAAATACATTAAGATAAATTGAAAGATACTAACCCCTCTCATTCAACTTTGCCTTTAGCTATAAGAAGTTCTGAAACGATAGAAATATGATCAACATTTATATCAATTTTATCATACGAGGGTGGCCTGTTAAGTACTTGGCTAAGAAAAGAAAATATGGGTCATTATTAATCTATGCAGTTTTCTTTTGGTTCGATATACTTGGATTAACGAATCTTTAACTTCTTTAACCCTTTTAGAAAAAGAATTTTATGGAACTCTGCTGAGTAGACATTCGCGGTACCGTCGACCTCTTCATTTGATTAGAATTTCTGCACGCAATCAAATCTAGAGACTATCTAATCCGCCAAACAGTTTCGTTTTTTCTCCAAGTCTCCAATTGAATTGACTCTATAATCCGACATAGTACAGCCCTTTTCCTACCAAGTAGTCTATGTAAATCACACACAGATGAAGTTTGCCGTTTCTTGATCTCTGGTAAAAACCAATTGAATCATGCTTCGTCGATCGTAAAGAAACGATGCAAAAACTTATTTAAACGTGGTCAAACACTGCTTTCTAATGCAGACATTCTTCATATTCTCAATATCTCTAGTATTTGACTGCATATTCCGAAGTTTGAGTTTATCTTTTCACGTGTTTTACCATCCAACAAAACCGAATTACACCTTATCCACCAAACCAGAGCAAACGTATCAATTATTTGAGTCCCATCACACACCGGAATCCCAGAAAACGAAAAAACAGATAAAGGTGTCAAAGAAGCAGCAGATACCAACGAAGCAACAATTGTGATAGCAAACGACTACAAAAGGACAATAAACAAAAGTGCAGTGTCGGTGGCAATCTGATCGGAACAGAATAATCACCAGTAATTAATGATTCTCTTAAATATATTTAACACCGAAACGACAATGTTCAAAAAAATATAAAAATGAGGATACTTGACATCAAATAAACTGAATATTATCAAATTAATGAACGTGTAACCAGCGTATTTCTTTTTGATTCATGAAGACTCACCTCTCCATTATCTTTCCGGAAAAGATAACAACGAACTGAATTAATAAATCAATCCGACTTTTCCCTGTTCTCTCAAGTCTGTGAATCTTTCATGAGCCATACTGAAAGATACTACAGTATCATATTTAATTCATCCTTAATAAACGTGGTAGGACGAGATTTTTTGATTGATCAAATCGTTCTATTAAATCCTGTTCTACATTATTATTATAAGCATTGATTCAAGTGTTATTAATATTTTGAATATTCCTCACAAATTCGCAGTTCCGAATTTTCTTTGTAGCTCAATCTTTTTCTGAACCCCAGTTTATTAACTTTCAAGTAATTGATGAGCTGTATCTTCATAACCAGGATAATCTGATGCATTTTAAAATAATCAGTTATTGTGTTATTATCATTCTTTGACGCATGAAATTAAGCCAGTGTAGGATGCAGAGTGGAAAAACGATAAGAAATCAAAAAGAAGGAATAATGTTTAAAGTTTAAAACCATATATTCTTTTCTTATTATACCAACTAGTATCGAAAAGATCCTTCATTAACCAAAGATTCTAATTAACAATTAACAATTCTAATTTTGGCAGTAAATAAATGGTAAAACTGAAAGTATACTTACAGATAGATATGGCTATTCATTCGATAAAAATCGATTCGAATCACAGCCCGAGGATTCAATTAATAAAAACATCGAGGTCTAAAAGATCGATTTCTAAAGAATCGATTTCTATCGATATAATTATATATTAGATACCATATTAAACATATCAGTGAAATCAGGGATTTTTTAGTTCAGGGAATTCGATAATAACGATTATTTTTATTACTCTATCAAATATCATATCAGGTAAAAAAGAAGACATTTATTTGTTACATTAAAAAGTTAAGAAAATGGATAATATAGCTCATAGCTCCTAATGTTCGATATCTAACAGTCTGTCAAGTTTTTTGGAATGCGATGTTGCCGGCAATTGAAAAAAAGGGGTCACAAAGAACGGATGAACCCGTTTAAATTATTCGTTTAAGCCTTTTCCAGTGCAAGTGTATTTTATATAAAGAGTTGCTTTTTTAAGCAACGGAAACGCATAGCCAACTCGCTAGTTTTGGAATAATTAACCGGCAACACCGTAATATTACGATTGTCGATTTTCAAGGGTGAAATATCGATTCACTGAATCGATTCAGTACAATATTTCGATTTGAAAAATCTTCTTAGGGGTATCGACTAAAGGAATATTTAGATTTACCGTGTCCAAGAGCCCACTTGAGAGCACATATCAAGCTTAAAACGAATAGAGATGAAATATAGAACTAACGTAAACCGTCAGTTTAGATTTTTAATACTGTTTTTCATTAAAGTAATTTTCATCCTAGTTAAGAGAATTATGCTTCACGTAACGTAATGAGCTTTAAAGGTTTACCCTGCTATGGATAACATTGATAGATTGGGCTATCCATTATTTCAAAAATCTTTCCTACACACAAACATTTCCTTGGTGTTAAGTCATAATTTCCGCTCAATTAATATGATAAATTGTTTTCAGTTTTGAATATTTCGTAATATTCGAAACGTACGTCCCAATAGTTTTGGCACAAAATATTCAGTCGTATATTTTCATAATAAGTACATTTGATGGAACTTTTCTCATTTGTCATAATTAACAGATTAGTACCGAACAAAAATAATAACTTGTATTGAATGGATAGGCCGCGGTTCCTGAAGGAAGCGTAGTTTTTTTCAAACAGATGTTTGATGACTTGACCATCTGTTTCGGTGAGTTTTCTAAACATTCTACGGCGTAATTTTTCCTTATTTTCGGCCTATCAACCTTAATAATGAAATTCGCGTGCTGAAAGTACCCACAAATCTTCAATTGGACGGATCCGAAGTGAATTATTTTGATGTACTCAATTTCGAATTGCCCTTGCTTGATGACAGAACGGATAAAACTTACGTCTTCAACGTGATATTGACATAAAAAATCGACTAATTCAGTGAGACAGTTGTTGATATGGATTCCAGAATCTGCAGCTCTCCCTCAGTCGTCCAATATGTGTTATGGATACTTTTAACCGTAGGAATTTTTAGTTTAAGTGCAACAGTTTGGGAACCCGCCGCGTATTTGTGATTGAAAGACTTTGCACTATCAATACTAATGCTAAGTTCAGTCAAAATTTTCCGAAAATACATCCTACGGTCCTCTAAAATGAATTATCCGACGGTTTCGATGCTAACTTTGAACGCTTCGGCTTCAGCACTTAATATCGAATTGATTTCGAAGAATTTCCGTGTTTTTAATACCTTCCCACACCAAGAAAAGAATGATTTAGTACAGCGTTTGTTTGTATCATATTTGAACCTCCCTCGTATTATTACAATCTACTTTTAAACTCGTAAGTTTTGTATGAAAAATAAATTTCATTGGATTATTGAGTTTCGAGGTTATTTCTGAAAAAATTATTAATTTACGGATGTTTTTGAAATCCGTTGCTGTTTAATTGGAAACTACCCTTAGTAATATTTCACCGCCATTGTTTTTAAATTGTAACCAGAAACGGAAATGAATAGGAAGCAACGTGGGTGAAACAATAATAAAAGTATATAAGGACTTTGATTTGCATAGATTTTATATACCGAACCGACCAGAGAAATCAAATATTTGCAGAGTATAATGTCTGCTTGGACTTTTTCATTTTCTTGAATTGATACCAGATACATTTCTTTTGTATTTAGTACATTCCGTTTAAAGCCGATAAGTCACCGGAATTATGTTGTCTGATAAAAACGTTCAATCTTGCTTTGCGTCGTTGAATCCAGGTATACATCTTCAAGCAATTTGCCTGATTTTCCTTTTTCGTTTTATCGTCAGTGTCTTTCAAATTGAGTGAGATATATTCTCATTTTATGAAAAAAAATCTTGAAACAAATTGTAGAGAAAAGAAAATGTTCAGGAAAATAAACATAAAATTTGTTTCATACATTCCACGTTATGTAACAAGCGAGCTAAAAAGTTCTTCAGATAGATTGAAACACCTGTTTTGTTATAGAATTTGATTCTATTATTCAATATTGATGCAATACTTGGCGTGACCTAGAGATGGAGAAAAATACCCCTTCTATTAGAAAGTGCTGTATACAGCCAATGCTTCAAGTTTGAAGTCTTCACGTTGTTTAGTTTTTGTTTGGTAGCCATCAATAGTGAAGAAACAAAAACAGCGTCGTGAAGATGTTTCCATCGAGTTTTTGGTAATTTTTCACAGAAATGAAGCCAAATTTTTGCACAGTTTATCACCACAGATGAAACGAACAATCAAAACAATGGAATGAAAAGGAAGGACCAGCTCCAAAGAAGGCAAAGATCGTTCCATCTACATGAAAAGTCATGACGTCGGTTTTTTTTATTGACTATCTTCAACTATCAACGGTGAGTATCATGCAACGTTTGAGTGAGGATATTAAGCAAAAACAGCCGCATTTGACTAAGAACGATGTTGTTTTATTAAGACAATGCACCAGCTCACACATCAGTCATTGCAATGGCCGAAATTGATGAATTAAAGTTTGAATTGTCACTTTTTGTCAGATTAAGCCTCCTCGGATTATTTTCTGTTCCCAGACTAGAAGACTAAAAACAAAAACGGTCAAAGATTTTCCAACAATGAAGAGGTGATGTTGATAGTTAATGGTTATTTTCAGTACCTCGAGGATTCATTTTATAAGAGGATGTCGCTGGGAAAAGTGTATGGAGCTAAAAAAAGATGACGTCGAAAGATAAATATTGTATTGGGCAAGGTGCTTGTGGAACCATCGTCGAGATACAACAATTTATAGCAAAAATTTATCTTTAGCCTAAAAATAGTTTCTAGTTTCGGCGATAACTTCTTCATCTATGCGTAATTTTCATCTAGCGTGAATCTCCTTGAGGTCAGAGATTGTAAAAAAGTCACCGGCGTAAGATCTGGAGACTTTTGCGTTCGATTCTATCGATTTATAGCACAGTGAATTATTTTGATGACATACCACCATTTAACCGTGATTCCTTTCCCCAAACGAAGCAATAATAGTTGCTGTTTACGGTTTTTCTGTCTTAAAGATAAGCGATGGATACTATATCATGCATACATCGAAATACCATAATCTTGCTAGCTGACTTTCGGATCTTATCACGCTTTGTAATCAGTTCATTTCGAGCAGTCCACTGAACTCCGGTATAAAATGATATTTTCAAATATTGACGCAAAAATTCTGGGGGTTTATTGCGATTGAATAGCTCCAAACACTGCCTACAATCATCAATTCCTTGTTGTTTCTGGTCACGTTCCTCTGATATCTTCAGGGTCGCAGTTATCTCAATCAACTTCACTTCACGGTTATCCGATGTTATTTTATGGACTCTCTGATGTTTTTATAGGTGTCAGCTTCTATGAAGCGTCCACTGCGTGTATCGTTGTCAGTGTTGATTTCGCTTCATTTAAACTACTTCTCAATGGTTGATTTTACTGGAGCAAAGTGCGATTGTTTATCAAACCAAGCCTTCATTTTGATAGTATTTTTTGTCAAAAAGCAATCCTTAATGCTATAGTATATCAGCCTATGAACTTTCCAGACCGATATTTATCGAATTGAAATTTTCTGAGGTTGGCAGTAAAGTTTCGGACGAATTTAAGTTGAGAGGCGGTTTAAAAATCTTTATTGTTGTATAAAAAATTGATTATAAATGTTTAAAAAGTAATGCGATTTAGTTGCATAAGTTTTGGAAAGATGATGAATTCATTTTACTAACTAGGTTCTTAAGTTGGGTGAACTCTCTAAAGGGTTTTAATAATAATACATAATGGAATTTTCAATGGATCGTTCGAGAAGTTTTAACAAGGTTTTGGTATTATGGATAGAAAAGGCAATTATAAACAGAAACTTTATCACGCTTTTTGGTTGTATCTTTGTTGTTTATTATTTTATTTTGCATTACTGTCTTCATTTCACTGCCTTGTTTGTTTGTGAGTGAATCTCGCCATACATTTTATTTGAATAAAGTTACCATGTCAAGGATTAGCTCTGGCTGTCTGCAATAATTGAACCATCTTCCAAAAACTCCCGGCTTACAACTAAGTGTTGCAAATTGGATCATTTACCCACAAGACTAAGACATTATTATGAACCTATAGCTTTTAGAGGGGCTACAAAGTGTTGGTTTACTAGAAGGCTTTCCAAATATTTCTTCCACTCACAAAGATATCAACAGGATTCTCTGCTGATTCATTACTAGCATCCTCCGCACCCTATGGATGATCTATCATATCCATAATCACTCTTTCACCTCGAATTGTTTTCATTCTGGTTATTTTGCTTTCGTAAACAAGAAGAAAATATCTGTTAGATAACAGGAATAACGCACATTATCAAGTTTCACCAAAGTACAGCTGCATGTAAGGCTTGGCTGGCTTCTTTTCATATATATCCTTTCCTCGAAATGGTATCAGTTGTACAAGGACACAGATACTGGGATTTAGCGCAGTTTTGCGCAATTTGAAACAAACTTTTCGAACACATTTACATATTTCTGATCGGAGCAATCTTATATCTACGTTCCAGATCCTCTCGTGCTTCAAAATTATCGAAGATGCTTCGTTTTGAAGCCACACATGTCAATTATTAGATTTGCAATAATTGGATCTCCATCTTCTGAAATTCCCCCGTCTTCTTCTTCTATTCTAGTCTCTTATACACTGCTTGTCGTCTTCTTTGTTTTGCTTTGCTTCGGTATCAGTTTCTTTGTGGGTGAATACCCAAATCTTGTTCAAACTCAAAACACTTATTCTATTTTGATGAAAGAAGGAATACCTACTAGAATTTCGTCATAGTGAATCTTAGTTGAAAAAAAATCTCTATTCCATAAGCAAACAAGACGGAAACGGAAGCAGTATCTTGGCAATCAAAGTTTTTGCGACAGATGACAATCCAGAAGATCTATTATTTAGTTTCGACCTCTGGAATAGAGTAAGCCACACTGTAAATCAGAAGCAGCCCGATTTTAAGGACTGAAATATTTTTTTTTATAAAGATGGACGGATATGATTATTGTTTTTCAAAATTTTTGAATGCGTTTGGAGCAATTGTCGAAACATTCCTCCCATTTTGATTGAGGTACCTCCAAAAGATATGATTTGAACGCAACGCTTCTTGTTGTTCAATTTTTGCGAAAAATTTTTGATTAAATGTTAATTTTGGAAACACCATCTGAAAGTAAAGTAAATAACGCACATTTGGAAAATAAATTGGTCAGGATAGATGAATTTGGGCCACAATGGGCCGCTACTTGAAATGCGTATTCACAACGTAGACTTCCAAATGGCGCCACGGGGCTCAAAAAACGTTTTTCGGAAAAATGTAATAGGCCATATTCCTTCAGATTGAATATAGAATATTATCTCAAATTTTGAAAATAATTACGTCCTCGATTCCAATTTTTTTTTTTAGAAATAGTAACAAAAGTATCAACTCTTTTTATAACAACAACACGCGTTTTTCTTATTTTCTATTCGATTATCTTCTAGCTTCTTCGCATTTAAAGATTCGTACGATATGAATTGATTCTCTATTATTCCATGCAAATGGAAGTTGTTAGATATTTCTAAATAAAACAAAAATGTATTTTTCGCCACATCCAATACAAGTTCAACTTCTCTAAACTTTTATGACCGAACAAAAAAGGAAAGTCACATAAAAGTTGTATCATACTTTCCATTCCAAGATAGAAGTATGCGATGCTTGGAAGTATCTCTGACTTTTTTTATTACAAATCCAAAATAAAAAGCTCAATATTAACTGCATTTTCATCAGTACAGTGAATGTGAAGGAAAATCTAGTACAGCTTGATCGATTTATGGAAAATATTGAGAGTAACTGGGAAAATAGATGAATCAAATATCTCACACAAGACACCTCAAAATATAAGAGAAACTGTTGAAAATCTGTCGAAAGGTACGCAACATCTAAAAGATAACCACAAAACTGGAATCGATAGAAACAAAAAAGCAGGAACTGGATTGAAATAAATTGAAAAAAAAAACATTAAAGATTTTCTCGAAAAAATGACATCCAGAGAAAAAACGGATCATTTATTGTGGCGCCTTAAACGAAAAATGAAATAGCCTGTATAACGAATACCTCCGATAAAAGACACCATGAGAAAATGGGGTAGAAGCACCAACGAAAAGGCTGACGACTTTGCAAAGTTTTTAAACCTAACGAAATGATATCAAGAATTTCTTCGACATTTGTACGTAGTGCGATCCATGAGTTCTCATATCGTAGATAGAGTGCCTCAACAAGCTTCACACAAAGTTTCAATTTGCTGCATCCATCCACGTTAAAAGGAATCCCTTTTACACTCGAATAGTTCGAATTGCCTGTGGATATTGATCTTGAACTTCTGTAGGCTGTAGTGTTTCGGAAAGACGTGCCTTTGAAGCTGAGTCCATAGACTCTCTAGGTGGGATTTTGCTGGACAGCTCGCAAAAAGATCTGCCGTGGTAGTATCGGTAAAACAGGGTTAGATAAGCGACCTTTCTTCTTTGCTATAAGTTGTCCAAATACTTCAAAAATAGATAAATCTGAGCCTTGTAGAGGATTTGAAGCTTTTGACGAGTTTATGTCTGTTTCGTTTTGAAGAGAGTTCCAAGTTTTGGCAGAACTGCTTTAGCTAATTTGGTCACGTGACTATGCTAGAATATATTGTTCCTAACCTCAACATCTATGCTACAGGACTAAATCCTGTGTTGCAGTGCCAGGTTCTTTTGTGAAAACTGCAGGTATTAATCTGAATTGGACCCCATTCCAGAATGTTTTCAAGATTGGTATTGATGGTGATGATCTGTTGGGAGTTTATTGGGTCTGGCTTAGCTATATATCAAATTTGCAGACATGGATAGATCGGTGTTTGAGAAAGCTACTAAGCTATTAGATGAGTGAGGACAACAATTGAGCAGAGCAGATTGAGTGGTGAAAATTTTTCGAAACGAACATTCTAGACATTTGTTCGGGTAGAAATAATTCTGCAGATTGCAGATATCGACGAATCCACTCGTGAAATAGAAAACTATTTTTAGAAAAATGTATGATGATTGTTGGAAAAGAACTCAATTGAAATTCTAATGCAATTAGGATCGTAGTTTGATTGATAAATAAAATTATTATCATTGGCTGGTTGTACATTATGGATCTAAATATTAGAAAATGTCATTTACGTTATCGAACGGTGAATCAACTCGAAAATATCAATTCAAATTTTCGATTGCCTTTCAAATAATAAAATGTAAATACAGCCGTATCTATTCTCCGAAATCAAACGTTTCTACAATTACAATACGCTACTGAATTTCGAAATATTCAAAATTCATCTCGGTTTTCGGAGTCTACTTCGTTATACATCAATGAATAATTGATAAGCACAAGGGAGTTACTGATCTTCATTTCTTACATTCATCTTACGACAATTCCCATTCCGGAGAAGAGAAATTGTTAGTTTCTATCTCACATTCTAAATTATTTGTTTTACTTAATACCGGTTGTATGCAATGTACATATCAATGCATTTTTTCAATTATATGAAAAAGAAAAGTGGAAATATTGATTTCATAATAAGTAAGTGTTAATAAACTTGTAGTTAATATGAAATAACTGAATATATGAAAGAAAATAGCGACAAATTTTTTATTTATAAACCACACCGGTAATTTCATTTTAATCGATACATTTTATCATGTCAAATATATGTAAAAAATGTTTCCAATAAAAGATAGAATAAAGTGAGTGGATATTCCCAGCAGAGTGTTCAAGAAAATATAATTTCCAATCGTGAAATATCGGGAAAATCTCTCCTAATCAAGTAGTAACCAGTACATGTAATAAAAAGTTTTCAACGCTTCCACGACAATCGGCGCTTTAGATTTCAACCGA
This sequence comes from Diorhabda carinulata, assembly GCF_026250575.1. Classification (NCBI taxonomy): domain Eukaryota; kingdom Metazoa; phylum Arthropoda; class Insecta; order Coleoptera; family Chrysomelidae; genus Diorhabda; species Diorhabda carinulata. Next base: position 22,935,123 of record NC_079468.1, read on the forward strand.
TTCAAAACCGAAAACTATTCTAACAATCTCATTGTATTCCTGGATCTGAGTATTCACTGAAGCAAAAGTAATCAACTTGGTATTATGTGGAGTTATTCAAACACCGAGAAAGTTTCCAATCCGACTTCTGCATAAATCCCTCACTCGTGTCTAATAAGAGCAGTATATATATATATATATTCGAAAATGTATTGATAATTATTATTTCACGCACATAAGTTTGTTGAATTATGAATGTAGTAATCACGTATTACAAGATTGATATAAATTCAAAAATTTGTAGTTAGTTATTTTACAACAGATTAAGGTATATGGGATGTTCAAAATTGAGCTTACACGGGCCACAGTTAAAGAATATGAATAACTTGTACTTGGGTGAACAATTAATATCAATTTGGACGCCAACAGCTTTTTAACAATTAATAAAAAAAAATGGAAAAGCTGTAAACATCTTATTTATTAATCCAAAATATTATCCAAAATTATCCACGGATACTATTATTCAAATTAATATTTACTGCTCAGAACAACATAAGAAAGTTTGTAAAAATAATAAATTCGCGTTAATTGCGTATCCAAAAGAACACAATGAACAAAAGCAGTTTTAATTAAAAAACAATTCAGAATATAGAAATCCGGGCTAGTTGCAGCCCTCAACTGGATTCCCAGTTGTTGAAGTAATTTGAATTTGTAGTCTGGTGGTTGGATACTTTGTGGCTGGAACTACCAACCTAGCAGCTGTAGAACACCACCAAAATCACTACAAATTCACTAAAAGTGAGTGGGAGGTCGATAAAAAATTAATTTTTTCAAAAACCCGAATGTTAGATGAAATAAATACCTGAACAAAGGAATATTCAAAATGTTTGATGAGCCTAATGACATGTTAGAGGGTTCAATTAGAAAGAAAATTGTCCAGTCAGGTTCTTGGTACACGGCCCCATAATTAATTTTCTACATTCTTATTGATCGAGCTGACCATGCACATCTTTTTCTGTCTTTACGCCCTATAGAATAATTATTATTCAACTGATCGAACTTCTCGTCCATAAAAATCGACATCTAGAGAAACTTCTTGCTCTTGCATAGGTTATTGAGTCTTGTACAACATTCATACATCAGTTTCGAATCGAATAGAAGCTAGTCAACCTAATATTCTATTTGTTTTATTAACTATTAGATACTGAATGAGAAAAAAAATTGAAGGTTTTGATTTTTGTCCGATTTGGCTCTTGGTACACAGCCCCATAATTAATGTTCTACATACTTATTATACATCGGGCCGATCATGTAGAACTTTCTCTGCCTCTGGCTTCTCTGGAAAAATTTCATTATTCATTCAACTGTTTATTATCAATAAGAGTAGAATAGAATGAATAATGAAAGTGATTTTTCAGATATCCAGTGGAACTAATTTTTCAAACTTTAGAATGACAGCAGTGATCTGAAGGTGAACGTTTCTTCTGCTTGAGTCAGATACACTGCCTCTAGGATGGTCGTAGAAATACTTCTCATGTCTGGAAATATTAAATAATCCAATGGGGCTAAATCTGGCTAATTTTGGTCATTGCAATAACGGATATGTAAGCTGGTGCATTCTTTTGGTGAATCAACACTTTCTTCTCAGTCAAATGCGGCCGTTTTTGCTTGATTTCTTCAATCAAACATTGATTTTTGTTCCTGGTTCAAGATAGTCAATGGAAATTATCCCAAGAAAACGTCGCTTGCAGACGGAACGGTCTTTGCTTTCTTTGGAGCCGGTTCTCCCTTCTTAGTCCATTTTTTTATTGTTCTTTTTTTTCTGTTGTAAAGTTTCATATATGCTCATGAAGTGACGCAGAAATTTGACTTTATTTAAGTGGAACATTGCTAAACACTCGATGGAAACATCATCACGACGTTGTTTTGTTCTATTCTGAGCAATCACGGCTCCCATTTTGCGCACAGCTTTCTCATATCCAAATTTTCAGATAATGTGCGATGTACCGCATTTTTTGAAATACGTAGCTTACGCACTTTCAGTGGACGATCATCCGGTACTACATTGTGGATTTTCTTCAGCATTTCTTGAGTCGCCACCTCATTTGGTCGACCATTGTGTTGCTGGTCCTCTCAGGTCGTACAGTCTCGTCTAAACACTGCTACTCAATATCACTGTTCATAACGAAGGAGAATCTAGTTCAACTTTTATATTGATTCAAATAACGATGACCAATTTTTCCACTATTGATGGCTGCCAAATTAATACTAAACAACGTGGCGTCTCCAAATTTGAAACATATGCTCTATAGATTGTTTACTATGTAATAGAGTGGTTTTTTTGAAGCAACAACTGCCACTTCCAGGTCTAGTCAGGTACTTCTGTCCTATCGAAATGTTTCATTCATCTCAACATTTATAATTACTGATGAGATGTACTGGATCATATAAATCATGTTTCTCATTTCTCTAATTAGTTAGTATGTCGGATATTTTGAGAAGAGGTTGGAAAGAAACATGAAAGTGAGTGAGGCTATTCTTGAGCTGTTATTTTATCTTAGTATTTATTTATCTAGACCAATAATTTCCTAATAATTTCGCAAAATGTGTTTTCTCGATAACAAAAACAAATCTCTTTTGTCTATGAAAGAAAACCAAGAAAAATCTCGTGTCGGAGATAACCAACATGACACAAACAAAAATAACCAGCTTTTAGAGAGAAATAATGCTTTGAAAAATGTATCACATCCATTCAACTCTATAGAATCCTGCAACGGTTCTTTCAGGCGATGATTAATATAATGAAAAGCTTTTTTTCTTTTTTTCCATCAGTCTTCGAGTAAGGCCGATAGCAGTGTGAATACTAAAGAATGGAAAGGATAGTCAATAAGCTAAAATAACCCTTTTCAACCAATTTTCAGGTTGTTATATTTAGTATCGGGAAAAATTAACTCGTTTCAAGCATGGATCTCGCGAAGAATTTGAATTTGAAATTATGAATAACGAAAATTATTACTAATTAGTTTCACTTACAAATGAATGAATCTGCGTTTTGAGATCACATATGACAGCAAATATACTAGATGGATAAAGAATATAGTAATTTCCACAAATGTGCATGAGAAAATACTGAAACGTTTCAAATAAAAATCAGTGTGTAGTAAAACATCTACCACCAGCTGTTTATGCATTAAAATGATGGACTATGATGTAAAGATCGGGATAAACTGGAAATATAGAAATAAAAAATTAAACTAACAGAAAATTTAGAGAAAATATACAAACAGAGAACTAATAATGATGTACAAGAAACCGAAAATAACTCAAATTATTAGAGCACGAAGAGAAAGATAGTTAGAGCACATTGTGAAATAGTCGTAGCAATAAATTGTGTGTAAATAGTTCTGGGAAGGGTAGAAGAAGGGAAAGAATAAGCTACAAGAAATCACGAAGAAACTGGAGAAGGCCAACGGCCTAGAAGAGCTGAAAAAATCAGGAGAAATTATCATGAAATACATTTAGCGAAATAAGTTTTTTTCAAGTAATTCAACACATTAACTACGAAACGATGGTAAAATGTGAAAATAATAAGCTGAAGATGTTTGAAATGTAGAATAGAAGAAAAGTAGGGAAGTTGTATGATCAAACCAAAAGAAAAATGAAATTAACTGGTAATCTCATGAGATAAGACAACTTTACAAAATATTTGAAAAGAAATGACGGAAAGTTCTGTCTGTTTATATTACAAAAAAATCGACAAACTTTCATTTGAAAATGTGCATCCTTTTAGAGGCTTAAAATCAAAAAACTTTTTCTCAGTGTAAGGATACAATGAATAAGGAATCTATTATCCCATTTTCATTGTTATAACTTCATGTTTCTATCTTTATTTTTTATATATAAAGAAGATGGAACAACGAAAATTGAATCTTCGTTTGTTTTTGATTGTTTGAATATTGAAAATCCTTAATCGAATTGCTGACGCTTACGATTTCCGTATTGTTTCGGATGCTGTATACTTCTCAAGTATCAACACTTCATGTCGAAGTTAATTGGTTGCATATTAAAAGTGTTAATGAGAAAAGATGATAACGAAATATTATTTAGTCGCCGATTTGCGATTAATCTCAGCCATCGGTATATCTCGCTTCTACCCAACACTAAATCAAAAATACCGTCGCTTTTTCCTTGAAACCGTGAAATATGAGCCGCATATTCGCAAATAGGTCCGTATTTTATTCCACAAAAGTGCTATAAAATGGTTTATGTCACGTCATTTATATTTACAAAAATTTTGGGAATATCGCCAAAAGAATATCAGTAAAGAAAAAGTAGGGAAAAGAATTGAGGAAAGAATGAAATTTGAGCGTTTACCTCGGAAATGTCTATAAAATTCTAAAACGCCATCCAATATTTCATTTACACTTTGAAACATCTGAAGTCAAGCAAGAATATTGTGATACCAGAGCTGGACAAGGACAGGATTTGAATCGGAAAGGTCAACTATGTCTCAATTTTTATTGATGATAATCTTTAATTTTACCGGGAAATATTCAAATATTTTTAACAATGAAACACAACTTAACAATCTACAGAGACAGATTTTGAAACCATATCATCGGAATGGACCAAATTAAAAGTTGTAAGGGACTCTCTTGGATTTGTATAAGGCAGATAAAAATAGTCAAATATGAATGTTTGCTTGATATCTAGGGCGATTTGGTCGAGGATTAATAAAGAGAAAACAAAAAAGTAAAGATTCACGAATCCAGAAGAGGATTTTAGTAATCACTGGACGTTGCATTGTTGGCACAAGATTTCAAAAACAAATAAAACTACCGGACAATTATTACTACCATCTGTTCTGCTGGTGTTATATTTTAAGCCACTCAAATACTGAGACATGATACTCTAGATTACCTCAAAAAAGAAGTAGCAAAAAAGCTGGACTGGAAACGCTCTAAGCCAGTTATGTAGAATAAAGATGGGAGGATGGTTAACTAGTTAATTGAATTTTCTAATCGTGAAAAATGAAGGGTAACTCAATGGATCTCAAGCCTTTGAGTGAACCACCAACGATCTAAATGGAGGTTACTCATACTAATAACTTAACAAGAAGACAAAGAAATACAAGGATACAATTTCCGCTTAGGAGAGTGTAGTTTCCGTCTGCGTTAAGAAATGTTTTTATCGAAATTTATTGTAAATAAAGAAACCCAAATTAAGAAAAAAAGAACCTAAATAAGAAATGGAATATTCGTGACACATACTCAAGCACTAATCGTTATAAATCAAAAACATTTTAAACCACAGATTTTTTGACCGATGATACGCAAATCAAAGTTGTTTGTAAAAATCGTTTTTATTGAAAATATCCTACAAAATAACACGAAATTGAAAAAAATTAGCAAACATATTTTAGATATAAAACAAAATTATGGAATATGTCTCGAGCAACAACTGGCTTACACAGACGATGTGGTAATCGAGTTTACGGAAATCTGCAACGCCTTCATAGACACACTTCTGCAGAGACAACACCTCAAAGGAAAAGATCAACGAGAAGTTTGTTAATACAACTGAATAAAGAAGTAAATACTTTAGAACAAATTAAAAGTTAGGTATATGTTGGGGTGGTTATCAAGAACGACGATGACGAAGGAAAAAATCTGGAAGCGAGGATGACGAATAATTTTTTCGCTATTCTTTGAAGTATCAGATTCTAGCTCTACAGTTTTCGCTTGATGGTACTTCCACTCAATATTTTCACCCTTTCTGTCGTGGAGCTCGGTATTGATCAATAGATTTAAATGTGGATTGTTGGAACAAAGAAATTCCATCTTAGATAAAATTCCTTTCAAAGGGAAAGCGAAAAGTGTGGAAGAAGCTCTTATTCAGTTGTTATCAAGCTGCAACGTCGAACAGAACTTCCTCGTGACATGATGAACGAGTATGGCACCAGAAATACCTGGCACGACAAAGAAAAAATGTTTATTTTTTAACGTAATCTCATTTTAGCTCCATACGCGTTACTCAGTGATATTAAATAAGTTGAATGAGACATCTTTTCAAAACTGGAAACATCCAGGTAAATGGGGTCCTTTAATTCATCAATTTTGACCAGTGCAATAACGGATATGTGAGCTGGTGCATTGTCTACTATGTCTGTTAGCTCTCGACGATCATCGAGTACCGATTTGTGGATTATCTTCAACATTTCTGGAGTCGTAATCTCTTTTGGTACGACCTCGTTTAAACTCTTCTTTACTGTTGATAATAACTTTCAAATAAACTGAAATATTCACTGAAATTCACTATTGATGGCTGCTAAACAAATATTGAACAACGTGGCGTCTTAAAACTTGAAACAGATTGTGTACAGGGGTATTTTTCATGTAATTAACGCCATCTCTAGGTCAGGCCATAAATATCTGAGACCATCCTCGTATTTACAAAATTTTAGTGACCAAAATAGTATACTATCGAGTAATGAATATCAAAATTTCAAATTTCTATATAAATTTTCCAAATAGACTACAACGAAATAAATTTCTCGAAATAAATCAACATTTATCACCTTATCCCATCTCTTTTTACTGGTACATGGGTACTGTTGATTTAGACTAAGTTGAGAACACATCAGTGTATATATAAAACTATTCCTCGAAGCCGTTCTTATCTATTGCCCGAACAGCACTTAGAGGAATTGGAGATTTATTTTCCTGGTTCGATGCTTTGTATGTAGAACACATTTGCGAAATGTTTCACAATGGAGCGCAGAACCTAAAGTTTAGAGCCTGTCTGTTCTTAAAGTTGTGAGAAAGTTTACTTGATACGGGAATTTCTGATTTCCAAATATTTATTTTCATGAAAGATTATGTTAAACAGATGTTTGATATCCATCTGATAAAGTTGTTACTACTAACATTTATCGTCACCATGAATTTTCGAGTCCGAGAGGGTTGATTCAATTTAAAGTTCAATACTTTTGACTTTAATTAAAACCTTATTAATCACGCTGTTACGGCTCGATACAAGTTTCGACGAGATGTAGGTATATAAACAACATATCGTTTAAAAAACCAAAAAACTTGCTTTCGTAGGATATGAAACTAAAAAGTGGAACAATAATTAACATTTCATTGTATTCAGTAACATTATAGAAATGCTTAATTTCCAACATGGTGATCAGAGGTTCGAATCCCCCGTGGAACGAAATATTTATTAAATCCTAGTCCAAAGGACAATTTAGAGAAAATAATTTATAACTTTGTAGTTTTATATGCTTTAAAAGTGTATTTTCCTTGAACCATATTTATTTTTTCACTATATTGATCCAGATCTTGCAATATACCTTCGTTCAAACTGGTTATCCAGAAACGTTCGCACATTAAGATCCTAATATGGTGGTAAACTGTGTTTCAATGAAATACTGGAGTCGAAATTTTATTTGTGTCCTTATAAAGATTTCACAGAATTCAAAAGGTCTTTTCGAATCATCTTCTAAGAGTTGGTGAAAAAATTGAACTACATATTGATGCACTTCACTACAAACGACTAATCAACAGTTTTTATTGTAGTTGTATGAATATTGTCTTTTTGAGAAAGCAAAAAATTCAACTTAGCATCATCGCTTATTCCTGGTTTTCAACATTTTGGAGATTTTGGAACAAATCTGCTTAATGTGCTTTGGACAGCTATATGTTTCCAATTTCAGAGAAACAAAAAGCGACCAGAATATTTTTTACGTCCTCTACTATTCAGTTATAAGATTTTTTAGCACAAACTTTCGTCAATTTCATGTACGATTCATAATAGTACTGTGATTAGGGTTTAAAAAACAATTTAGTTGCCAATTCGTTAGCATTGCTCACAATTTTATTATTTCATCGTATATTGATATGATAACGTTTCCATAATATCAAAACACCGGTACATTTACAATTTTATGATTAAATCTATCCCTAATTGGAATTCGGGGGATTTCTAATTTTGATTACTTGTTATAATTGTTAACTCAAAATATCGCATAGCCAAATCACAAAGAGATTTAATAAGTTGGAACAGTAATTTTGTACAAACCCAGATTTACAACTGAGCTTATATTTGACTTGATGTTTTGCTATGGATAAGTTATTACTGATTTTGATACTAGTTCATCTTTATATTACCTTCAATATTAAATTATTGATCATTTAAGGACTTACCTTGTGTTATAGGGGTACAACTGAATCGAAATGGATAAATAAATACTAAAATTGTTACCAAATTTGCATGAGATAATACGTGAGTCCTTGAGAACTGAAGATCCTCAAGTTCATGGTTTTTTATTGGCAATTTGTTTTCACCAAATCTATCAAAGTTGTATTTACATAGACCTAAATGACTTAACCCACTTTAATCCCAAGTATGTACATAAGTTGAGGACACAATAAATTTTATTTTACAACAAAACTGATACAAGATCTGAGTCTAATACATTGCAGTCTTCCACGTCGATTTCATCTTAATTTGAACATTTCTAAGCAAAGTAGAAGTTCAAAGTCTTTATCGTCAATAGCATCACTTTCATTCTCTGCATGGTAACATATCGCTGGCCAGATTTCTATCCACTTTAATTATTCATCAGATCGATGTTTGCGGCCTTGTATTGTCATGCATAAAGGTTAATTAGTCTCCAATTCAGTCGACGTAAACTACTACACGAATTGCTAAAATCTCGATAGAATTAACACAGATTCGTGCTTTTATAGAAATTGCATACAGGAAGCACTCCGCTCTTCAAAGAAGCAATCTGCAAATCGTTCTGTTGGTCTTCGAAAGCATCTGAGAACAGAACAGATCCCTGTTGTTCCTACGTTCAATTCAGACGATCCTGTGCACAACGGAGGCGTGCTCGCCGATGAATTGGACTTAGTTTTGGATCGATTGCAGGCGCTTTAGTCTCCTCCGACTAATAGTTAGTTAAACTAATCAGTTACTTGCCAGTTTGAATAATGAAAAGATCGTCAGTTTTTACAATAGTTTCCTGTTGTCAAGTGTCACATTTCATAGAGGAATTAAATGAAAAAAATATTTATTAACTTCAGAATATGTTACAATTCATTAACATTAATTGAAATAGCATCGTCTCTACCAATTTGGAAGAAATTTCGAGCTTTAGAACGTCGGTTATCTACAGTTGTTAATGATCTAGTTATAAATCTATTTCAGAAGAGTTTACAATAACTTGAGGAGTGGTTGAACTTTCTAACGAGTTAATTGTAAAGTTAGAACGCCCCAAATTGAGCATTTCCTTTCATTGCTACTTTCGTAGAACATTATAAAACATAAAGAGGATTATAAATTTATATTAGAAATTTTCCAATTCATTATAATAAGTATTGAATTTGGAGAAGATGTTTTAAAGTAAAGATAGCACCAGCTCGTGTTCGGGTAGTGTAGTAATAAAGAAAAATCTATAAAGAATCATTATATAAAAGTACTTTTTAACGACAAAAGATGACACTGGAATCATGAATTGCTTGCGTAAAAACATCAAATTTTGGAATATCAATTCAAAAAATGCATACAAAAAAGCCTCGCAAATTTTGTATTTGTCAAGAATTGTGTCAATTTTGTTGTCAATTGAAAATTTATTGGACTGATATCATAAAATTTGGTAAACAACATTTTTGGAAATATCGCACAACCAAAATTGAGGGTATTCATTCGATATTCTTTGGCTAGATGATTCGACAGGCGTTAATAACTAAGCTGACTGATAATTTTCCTATGGAATGCTATTTTTTAAACATTTATTCTATTTGTATGACAGAATTAAAAATTTAGAATTTAATTTATGTATCTGACGTATTGAAAGATAAGAATGTTCAAAAAATTATTTTGGTAGTGTTATTTTCCTCCCTTATTTAATTACAGCGAATATAACTAATTTTTATAAATATAAACACATTTAAAATGTGATTTTTCTTATGATACTACAAAATATTGTGGCTTTGGTAAATCGAAACCGTTTTTAGAAAAATTTCCAGTCCGTTTTTTCTCCTTTCATTAAAATCGTGTCAAAGTTACTTCCTTTGTCACTTTACGTGTACTCTTAGATCCCTTAATCCGCACAAAAACCCTTACAATGTGCTCAACCAGGCCCAAAAAGACCCCAAATTACGAAATCCAATACCACCAGTGGAATATATTCACGCATAGGGGTTCGAATGGAAAACGAGTCGGAATTTATGTTTCAAATAACCGATATATTTGATAACCTATAAAAACAGGTTTCCGCGTGCGATATTTTAGAATAAGGAGAAAATTAAATGGCTCAGAAATTGTGTGGTGAATTTTTTATTTTTCAGGTATCTTCAGAAATTTATTTCAATTGAAGTTGAAGGCTGAGGAATCGCTTGAAAGTTATTTATATTAATTTAGTTAACTATCATTGTTTTTATTACAACAAAAAGAAAAATATATAAATAAACAAAAAAAAAACAAGGAATTAATTGAATTATAAATGATAAGTTTGATAAAACTAACAGTAAAATAGAAAAAAAGTGGAAAGAAAATAAAATAATAGATGATAAATTTGACGAATTATGGCAACATAAAGAGAAAAAAGTATGAAAATATGTAGAAAAGTGAATACAAAGAAAATCCGAAATTTTGAAGACTAATTAGAGAAAAAAACCCACTGAAAAAAAGACATTTAGAATCACTAAGTGGAAATAAATATTTAAATACAAAGAATAAAAAGAAAAAAATGTACAGATTAGAAAGAGAAGATGAATTGGTAATCATGGATTGAAAATAAAAATGCGCAGACTTCATAGATTAAAAATTGAATTAGAATACAAATTATTCTTTGTTTTTATTCATCGTATCGTGACCTCCCTTATGTATTTATAAAATAATATAATTGACGTTTTTACCAATTGAACGTGAACCTCCATTATCATGAGCAGATCGTTTTCCAGCGCCTACTCCTGATCGTGGTTGCCATGAAGATTAGACAACTCGATATTTTACATTCTAAACTTAACCTAACTTAACCTAATACATCCTAACCTCCCCGCTGATGAAATCTAAAACCACCTTTGAATATATTTTTTGAATTTAATTTGAATTTATTGAATTTAATATTTTTATTTCACAAAGGGTGGTAGCAAAATGGGGATAGATGTTTTTATTATATACTTTTCAGTATCTACCTAAAGTTAAAATGCAATTTAGAGGATTTAGAACTTCTAGGTTTTATTTTTTGGATTTTACAACTTTACAAATACTCTTAACGAATCTGTCACGAGTACTATGTATTCGAACTACCTTTTCATTCACCTGGAATATCCCCGTCGCGAGTAGATTAGAAAACTGAGCAGTTAGATTTAATATTCGTTGTAGTAGTACTCTAGTCGAATGAATAAGAAATTTTCTTGTGTTTAAAACGTTTCCATGTATAAATAATCGAAGTTGAAGGTTTTGATTATTCCGATTGAAGTAATAAGATAGATATCATGAAAAATATCGTTCGGTGAGTTAAAAACAAGCATCTGCTCTTCACTCTGTTATTTTATTAAAATGTGCATAATATCTCAAAGTTAGATTCTCTTAGAAGCACGTCGTAAATCTGACTAGATTTCAACTTAATCCAACATTTACATATCCTCGAAAATTCTATGTATCTCTGTACGTCCCATCTATATATAAACTTTTCCCGTCTAGGGATTGCACGCGTTCCAAGAATTATAAAATTCAAGCGACCCGTAATAAATTACGTTCAAAAAGAGGGTGAGACTTTCAATTTTAGTTCACTTACCCAGAATATGGAGGATCTATGATAAAAGAGCAGTGAAGTAAAAGAACATAGTGATGTGAATGCTACAATAAAAGAAAATGTTTCTAATGTTTTTTTTTTTTAAAATTAATGTGCCTCAGCAAACTTTTTAGATTAGATATGTTGCTGTCCAAATCCGATTTCAGGACAAACTAGTTTTGCCTAATATAAATACGCCCTATGTAAGCAGCACGAAAATTAGCACAAGGCACTTGTATATAATTCTAATTCTTTTGATTTTTGGTGTTTTGGATTTTAATTTAGTGAAATATTTGGATAATGTTTATGACTTTTACTAAAATCGTATTTATTGGAGTAATTCGATGTTTTGTTGGGAAAGTCCTTGTACATATAGTAAGAAAAATTGAGGGAACGCAAAAAATTGAAAACCACTCTACTTTAGACATAAAATTAACAGGGTTTGTCTCACATACGTACTTACTCGATAAAACATTATTACTACAACAACTAGTTTTATGAACGAATCCAATAACACACCACAAATTTAATGATGCAAGGAAATTCGGGATATCATATATTCATGGAAAGGGATCATCCATTGCACAGGTAATTAATTCCTCTGATTTACATATCGTTGTTTCTAACACAATTCTGAAAACGAAATTTGAAGTTATAAGTAGTTGTATACAAAGAAATAATGTACCAGGTGATTAGAATATATTCCACCAAACTGTTTTAGACAGCTAACTCACCATCTTATCAAATTTCTAATTGGAAAAATGGGGAGAATGGAGTGGAAAGGGGTAGAAAGGTATAGGTCGAGATTTCCCCAAGAAATTGATTAAGAATTAAAATATTAACTCAATTTCTCCTTTAGAGATTTTAAGAAGTTCAGCGACTGTTTTTCCGGAATTTCAAAACGAAAATTGAATCGATATTGGTGTTGGCAGGTTTCGAAAAAGTAAATATCTACCTGCGTTGTTTTGTTTAATTAATTTTTATTACCTGCTGATAGTTAAAAAGTACATTTTTATCATGATTCTATTCAATTTTCGAGTCAGAGTTCCTGGATTCCTGATTCAAAAGAAAACCTGATCAGTTTCAAAGATTTTTTCATGAAATTTAATGACCTCGACTTACAATTACAAGGGGACAGCTGTAATTCATTAAAAATAAACAGTAAAGTCTTAGATTTTCTTTAAAAATTGTCGCAAAATATTGGTCGGCACGAGTTTTTAAACCAGTCGCAGGTAGAATACCTTGATGAGGATTCGCAGTCATAAATTCTACGTGAGATTTTAGAATCAGATTTAAAGATATTCATTGGATCAATTGTATTTTACGGTCCAGGAGCCACATCGACAAAAAAGTAGCAGATTTAATATCAAATAATGTGAATATTTGCGGTTTTTTATTAGCAAACTCAAGCCAAATATTAATAATTTGCTATCAATCCATCAAGTACAATCCATTTCATTAAAATTATGATTTTTTTTGTGATTATCAGTGTGAAAGCTAGTAGAATAATAATTGAATATATCTGAATACACACCACACAAGAAAATTGATTGGTTTTCTGTGCTGTGAGTCAATTTAGATTTCCAAAAGACTAAGCAATCATTTCTCACCTTTCTTTTTTTCGAATAGTGTTAAATTTTAGTTGAAATGTAGCTGCGAATCCAGTAAAATTTGGTGAAAAGAAGTGATCTATGAGAAAAAAAGTTTTGGAACCTCTGCTGTAGAGGTAAATGGGATCGAAACAACATAAAGGTAATGAACATAAATGACATCGAATGGTCCAAGGATGGAACTGGCATAACTGGAATAGAAATTTATGGGCTTAAGACCAATATTAACGGGAATATACAGTATGGAACAGAAAATGAAATATGGGCGTTTCTGGAAAAGCGCTTGTATTTTTGCCACATTCTCTTAAAGTGAATTATACAACAGTGTAATTAGTTACTATAATTTTCATCCCCAAACACTTAAACGAGGGCGTTTTTTTCTGAATACACACGTTACACACTCCGCCATTGTAGATATTCAGGCGTCAGTCGGCGTTATGTAACAGCCACGTAAATATGTCCGCCATTATTGACGCTCCCGCCTAGTGTGATTCGTTTCCTACAGGCCGAAGGCCATACTTCTGAAGAAATCTATAGGAAAATGAGTCGTGTGTATGGGGAAAACTTGATGGGTGATGGTGTCGAAAGTTTGGGGCACAAATCTGTCGAGTTTCAAGGTCTCTTTGTACTTGATTTCAGGGTATTGAAAAGCTTGTGATTATGTTGAAAACTAATCGTAAATGTACAAATCTTTTGGTAATAAAATTATTGTTTTACATGAACTTGTCATTTATGGGAGGTTGAAAAAAAAATCGCCCTCGTGTATTGAAAAAAATAGATTTGCTTAAGGGAACCTTTAGAAATTCTTTGGCCTATTAAACGGCTAGTTTCTTCTAGTTAGACTATTCTAAGAAATTGAAAGCTGATTACCCAAATACATTCTGGTCATTAATCAAAATTCCCTTTATCGTAAACTACAGAGGATGTGAAAGTTTGCAGTGTTGTCAAACTTATTCCAAGGAAATTCCGATTATCCATTAATATTCTAAAGAAAATTGAGCCAATCAAAATGTTGGGACGTGTATCCTCATCACAAAACGAGCCCAAATTTATTAAAGAGTAAATATTAGCTTCGTGCTAAAAACGAAATCACTGAAATGAGGAAAAATCACCAGAGTTGTAATGAAATATTTGGAAAAATATCTTTAATCAATTTGTCTGGAAACTGAAAAAAGTTGAAAATCTACAAATATTTATGAATCATAGTTTTTATAGATGGTAGATTCAAAAGGAAGTAGCGAAGTAATCTGAAACTTGAAGTAACAGATTATATAGGAAAATTTAGTAACTTCAAAGTGACTGTTTAACCACATGAACCAAATAGCGACGTTCTTTCACGTTGTTTTCAGTTCGGGTCTCAAATCCGAACGAGGTTTTGTTATATCACTCTGATGAGACGTAATAACGTCGAAACTAGTCAGTGGTTACAAATCTCTCCTGGTAACTACGAGCTACTGGAGATGTTAATATCGACAAAAAGGTCGATTAACATCACGCTATTCATATTTTGAACTTACTTACTCTTAACTACTTTCGTTCTAATTAACGTGATGACAATTTTTGTAATATTCATGCATTATTATAATTTTCTAGAGCTGTTTTTTCGAGATGTCAAATATTGACTTTCTGAACTGTCAGGTAACTTATTCCTGTGGGAACCACTAAACTTGTATCCGCATTCTTGTTGAGTAAAATCAACAAAGGAAATACTTGGGAAACTTTGAGATGTTCGACGTATAGATACGAAAAAATTTCAATAAGGACGAAACGTACAACTGAAAAAGTTTTTTGTCATGGTAAACTATTGTCACTGATGTTGACAGATTAAAATAAACGGAATATTACGACACCAAATCGATTCGATTATGATTTACGTGAAACAATTTAGTCCGCACAACATAATAAAGTTGGTGTATTGTTACCATCCTGTATCTCTGTTGATTTGTTATTTCAGTTAGTATTATTCGAGCAAAAACGTAAACATGGGAAAATTGTGCTGTCAGCCTCTTTAAACCAAACGCGCATGTTCAATTAAACTATACACAATGTAATTTGATGTTGTGCGAAGTTAGCTTATAACAACAAACATAATAGGATGAAATTAATGGTAACAACAACAGCTTCGATACTAAAATCAAAGTTATTCACACGGATTTTAGCGCGTAATTTCGGCCAAAAGATAAAGGAAAATAGTATACGATGAGGAATCGAAAAGTTAAATGTCCTGAAGAATATGATACGAAAATTCAGTTATTCACTTTATTCCATGCTATTTGTTTGTCTATGTTCAGACACAATGTAGAAAAAAGAAGAAGAAGGAGGTTGTTTGACCCTACAAATGTTGTTTTGCCATTTAGATTATTTCTAGTAAATATTTTCAAAAATAACTGACACTGTTATAACTTAATTCGTGCGTTTTTTTTTCAAAATTTTAACGTTTATTTAAGAAAAACATGTTGAATAGTATTATTCAAAGTATTGTCCATCTGAAGCTATGACCTTTTCCCGTCTTTCTGGCAATTTGTGGATCCCATCCCAAAAGAACTGCGCCTGCTTCGCAGCCAAGAATGAATCAAGGCAATTTTTGATATCTTGCTCTGATATAAATCGTTTTCCAGTGAGGGCATTCTGCATCCACTAAAACAAATGGTAGTCAGAAGGGGCAAGGTCTGGACTATAAGGCGGGTGAGGTGTTTTCCAAATAGTTCTTAACCAGAATAGCAACGTGATGCCGAGCGTTGTCATCATGGAAAATTATTGCCTCGTGTCTGGTCGCGTTTTTCATCTACTGCTCTCTTCAAACGGATTAATTGTGTTCGGTAGCGTTCTCCATTGACAGTTTCACCCGGATTCAGTAGCTCTTAATACAGCACACCCTTCTGGTCCCACCAAATCGAGAGCATTACCTTCGCGCCACTGATATTCGGCTTTACCCTTGAATTGGTTGGTTGGCCGGATTTCACATATGATTTTTTGCGCTTTGGGTTGTCGTAATGGATCCATTTTTCATCACCAATAACAATCCGATGCAAAAAATTACGATCCAGTGGCATTTCGGACATGCGAAGCCATCTTGAGTTCGTGCGGAACCCAATTTCCTTGCTGTTGAATACATCCAGTAGCTTTTAAACGTTTTAAAACGGCTACTTGAGTCACACCCAAAGATTCTACGAGCTCTTCTTGAGTTTGTCAACAATCTTCATCGAGTAAAGCTTCCAGATCTTTATGTTCAAACTTTTTTGGCTGCCCAGGATGTTCATCGTCTTCCAAGGCAAAATCATCTCTTTTGAATCGTGCAAACCACTTTTGGCACGTTCGGTCAGCTAGAACATAATACACACACCAAAATACGATGATTTTCGGCAACATTTTTCTTCATATTAAAGTAATGAAGAAAACGCTTTTTCAGGAACAAAGTTCGAAATATTTTATTTGAGTGAAAAAAAATTATTGTTGTTAACGCTTCTAATGAATGACATATACTGAAATAACAGTAGCTTTCCAACGATGGTTCGGATTATTGGAACGATGTAATATGATACAAGTTACGCCATCTCTTATCAAACCGCACGTATTAAGTTATAAACCAATAGTTGGAGGAACTAATCTGATGAACATGCTCGAAGTTATTGTTGGCGTTGTTGATCAATTACTCTACGTCTGTTGACTACCAAAGTGCGCGTTTATCTTCGTTTTAATGGTCTTTGTTTTAATTCGTGCCTCTTTCGGTTGTGATTCATGTAAATGTTCCAAATTCACACGCACACCTACATTGTTTTATTGGATTTTTTCGCATAATCTTCGTTATCTTATATCTTGCATGACTCTAGTTTTGATTATTCGACGACTTGTTTCTGTTTTGATTTGAAACTATTTGCAAAAAATGTTAAGTACAAGATGTACAGGTACGGTAATGGCCGTTGTTGGCGGGAGCTCACAACTCCCGTGTTTATTTACGTGAGAGTAAAAACAGTTATTGATAAATAGACAGGTAACCTCCCTTATATTGATCTGACTCGTTTCAATAAATCCCGATATCCACTCTTGTGCTAGCCTACTATCAAACAGGAGACTTTTCAAATAACCTTCGTATAACCACCCCATTTGGCAACCACTTGGTTTAATGGTTTTAATGATGGATTGTTATTGAATTCTCTGCGTTGAAAAGTCTTATTTTTTCTCATCTAAAAGCCTGATTACCGATGTTATGATATACTATTAGATTTAATCTCTCAGGAACGTTTAATGGTATTTTCCAACGTATTTAATTCTTTTAATATCTGGAAAAATGTATCATAGAGCTATATTACATGGGAAATAATTATATTTTTAATTCCGTACAGCAAGTAGTCATGGTTCTCGTGAGGGTTAAACTGGTTGCGTAATCCTCGGTGGCAGATTTACCTTTTTATAGGAGAAAACTGCTTAATCGGATTATTTCCTTTGTTTTAGAATAACAGAAGTAACCTCAAATTATTAATTCCACTCTAATCAATTAGAGCATAGACTCGGTCACGTTTTACAGAATTTCTACATTTTCATTCGTTTATTCATTTTTTTTATTCTAATACGGGGATGGACTCAGAAGTATCTAGCCCAACAAAAACAAAAAATATTTATTTTCCAAAGTAATTTTCAATACACTTTTATGATAAGAATGGACATTAACTGCTAACGTCACCTCTTTATTGTTGAGAAACCTTTGACTACCGAGCTATTTTTTCCAAGTTTGGAATTAGAAAATAGTCCGAAGAGGCTAAATCTGGCGACTAGGGTGAATAAGGTGGCAATTCGAACTCTGATTAATCAATTTTAGCTATTGCAATAACAGATGTGTGACCTGGTATATTGTCTTGACGAAACAACACTTGATTCTTAGCCAAATGTGGCCGTTTTTGCTTGATTTCTTCGCTCAAACGTTGCATAATACTCGCCGTTGACAATTTTTTGTTTTTCAAGATAGTCAATGAGAATTATCCCAAGCGAATTCCAAAAAAAAAAACGACGCCATGATCTTACCTACTGATGGAACGGTTTCTGCCTTCTTTGGAACCGGTTCTACCTTTTCAGTCCATTGTTTTGATTGTGTGGTGTGAAGTGATAGATCCACGAGCAAAAATTTGGCTTTATTTCTGTGAAACAGTGCCAAACACTCGGTGGAAACATATTCACGACGTTGTTTTGTTCTATTATGAGCAAACGCGGCACCCATCTTTCTCTTGTCCAAATTTTTAGTTAATATGCGATGTATCGCACTTTTCGAAACTCCTACTATGTCTGCAAGCTCGCGCATCTTCAGTCGACCATCATTCAGTAACGGTTTGTGGATTTCTGGAGTCATCTTCTGATTTGGTCGACCACTGCGAAACTGGCAGATCGTGCGGCCTCGTTTGAATTCTGCTACTCAATATTTTGCTGTATAGATTATGTATTTTCTATTACAATGATTTCCAAGCAACTACCGTCATCTCTACGTCAAGCCAGGTGCTTCTGGGACCATCCTAAGTTTGTGTTATTTATATTCCGAAGTGCTCTAAATCGGTAGCTAACTGAATATTTGAGTTAAGTACGAAATTTTCTTGATTTTCTACGCTTTGATAAAAGTTTTATTCTAATGTATAAAAATGACTTCAGTCAACGTTCTTTCTGGATTTCCGAGCTAACAATATCTCATTCAGAAAGTACCCCTAGAGATATTTATAACAGCGACACTAATAGCGAAAAACGGCTTCCGTCAGATTTGATACATTTAGCGAGACGTTTTTCCTCCAATTTACATCTTTAAAGTCCTTAGTCCTTCTTATCGGCCGACTTTATATCTTACCACGCCCACTTATCGAGAATTCTAGTTAAATAACGAATTGGAGTTCTGTTATTGGATGAACTTTGACTTTACCACGAAAAGACATTTTTGCATAAAATATGAATAATGAGAAAATTATAGAATGGTTAGAATATACTTTTACATGTTAGATGTAGTATTGAAAAAAATATTTTTTAGTTTAGTTCTTATAAAGATATCTATGTAAAATACCTGATAATTTTGGGCATTCAATTTTATTAGTCACAAATTTTATTTTCCGTGAATTGCTCTCCATCAAAGATAATACCAATATGCTGAACAAAGCTTAATTTACTGTCAAATGTAATACCAAAACTTTTAAAAGAAAGTAGAAAAGAGAATGTCATCAATAAATATTAAAACGGATCAACAACTAAACTTTCAAGCATTCCAGGAGTTTCGTTTATTTCTATAGAGTTGAAACCATGGTAACTAACTCTAATATTACGATTGCCTGTAACTTTTTATATGCAAAATAATTTTCTATATATCTAAATAAAACTGTAGGACTATCTCCAAAACTCCAAAATTTCTAATTATCCTATACAATTTGGTTCTAGATGTAGAGCTGCGAAATTCTGTTATATTTTGCATTCAGAAATCCTGTGAAGGATGTTTCCTTTTCAATATGTTCGAAAAGGTTCAGGATTATGAACAAAATATTGATTCGGAATGGTTTCAACAAATCCTAAATCTCCATCCTCCTCCACTGGTTCGAAATATCAATTGAGGGTATCCTTTCCTTACATCAAAGATGTCACAAACAAAATTTGCAGAATATTCAAACCCCGTGATATTCACACAACCTTCACACCCAATAAAAAACTCTCCCACTTAAGCAGATCCAATGAACATGTATGAAATCCCCTGCTCAGATTGCTCCTGTTCCTATATTGGCCAGGCAAATCGACGTATTTCCATCAGAGCCAAGGAACACTTGTTGTCTGTTCGTTTTATAATGTAAAACATATTTTTTTTTTATTTTTAAAACGTTATCGACGATATGATAACATGCAAATTCAAATAAATTGATGATACGTCTTTAAAAACTTTTCTATTCTTGATAAATGGATGAATTGAGCCAATGTTGAATATCTTAGTAATAAGTCTGGATATACGACATTGACCTGACTACTAATAATGTATTAAACACGTTAAACTCGATGTACGAGGTTAAAACCATGCTATTCATAGAAAAAAGTATCGTGAAGCAGATTTTCACTTAGAAAAATTGGGAATAATTTTCATAGGGATAGTCCTCAACAACAATCTCATTATCCTTTCTGAAAATGGGACAAACTGGTTCAGTTTTTCATACTGGACATTTACAAGATAGACCAGATAAAAAGTTTAGAAAAAAAGAAAAATTTAGAAATAGATGTGAAGTCTCTGAAGACGATAACTTGGTTATCGAAACGCGCGACAGACAGTGTAATTGTGTTGTTGAGTGTATTCAGTAAGCATTCAAATTCACTTCTATATGTTTTCCTGGAAATTTTGAGCGATAAACTAGGGAATCGATTCCATTAAACCGTTTCGCAGATGCTGTTGAACGTTAAAAAGAATCATCCAGGAGTTACAGTTTCCGTGATTTGTTGGGACAACGCACATCGCTTTAAAGTTGACGTAATATTTGACTTTTAGAAAAGTTTCTTAGTATTACCACTGCCACACTATTTGCCGGATTTATCACGCTACAATTTTTTCTCGTTCCCAATATGGAAAACAACTCAAATAGTAGGAACTTTAATCGATTAAATATGATAATAAAACTGAACATAATCATGTACAGTAGAATGATAAGTTAGAAGGAAATGATGTCCAAAGAAATCATACCAAAACGATATTATCGAAAGAATTGAATAAAATTGGCAGTTCTTACAATGAGTTTTCATGTTGGTAATAAAAATTGTCATGAATGTACCGATAGGAGTAATATAAACTAATCTTTTTCACACACATACAAAAAAATTCGAATAGAATACGGTTTTTCCACTTTCAGATGAGTTAAAAAAGTAAATTTCGACGTTCATACAAATACAACAAAAGCCTGGACAAGGTGAAACAGCATTGTTTCGATTTAGAACTGAAATCGATTAATCTTCATAAGCTTGGGTCAGAATTCTTTACGATTTCCTATTAAAGCGTCTCTGGAGTGTACATTAATTGTAGCTGGAAGGTTTCGTTCTCTCAAAGTGAAACGTGCAGATGGAGTCAAGTGACGAGCGATCGATAACCCACCACCTCGACGGTGGTGTTTCAATATGAAAACGGCGAAACATAATTTGTTATGACTAAACTTCTCAAAAAATATAATTAAATGATTCAGATAAGATAATTAACGATTATAATTTGAAATATTTGGGCAAATATTATGATTAATTCATACACCGAACAGATCTTATGGTGGGTTCACACGATACAGACTTTTATTCCTACAGACTATGGTGTCGGAGTGAAAAATTTCAACCAAACATTTGGATAGAATATATGTACAGACTTTCCTTTACTTTTCGTCCGGAAATACAATTTAAATATCTTAGCTACGATAAATACGCAGACTTACATCCATACTCAGACTTTTAGATCGCGCCGACATTCGTCTGTACTTTCTAGTTTGCAATGACAAAATTCTATAGAATTTTATGGGAGTCTGTATCGTGTGGACCCACCATTAAACATCAGTAAAATTCAGTAGCCTAGTAGCCTAGTAAAAGACGCGTGCTTTTATACTTCTTCCTGCTGACTGCGAATTTTGGTCTGTGGTTCACATCTTGGATATACTGCGTGCCATTTAAAACAAGAGGCTAACAGCCCTGATCTTGCTCTTAGTGATTCTCACGTTTTCTTTCCCCTTAAGGATTATTCCTGTTCCCCAAATGCTTTGGCAACGGGGAATAGCTGAAGATTCCACAAACAGAAAACGTTGATTCCACATTGTACATTATTGTCACCAATAAAAATGTTGTTGAATGTGTGAGCTGTTTTTTGTATGTAGGAACTTACTTCCTGTATGTATCTCGTAATGTTTTGTTATGTACATAAGGAAGAACACGATGAGGCAACTATTGATGAAACCACGTTCACTATACAAATATCTTGATGCCAATTTCCACAATGAAACCAAGGAAAAGATATTTGAATATTTCTTTATGGATCTATTTAGTAATATGAAGACGGATGATGCTGTTGGGGATCTTCTAAAGGAGATTCACATTTAAATCGAACAAGAAATATTGATCATTCCTTTTATTTTCATATCATCCTCTCATTCTGGAATTCTTCGTATCAAGTCCTGGAACATCCTGTATAAGTCGAATTCTGATGTTAATGGAATACACAGCAGCAATACCCGTAAATCTTTTAGTTTTTTTTTGACGGAAATTACTGTTTCTCACTCTGCGTTTATTGTCTCACCACTAGCTTTACTACTTTCCTCCTTTTCCCCTGAAGCTATTAAATAAATACGTTCTACAGTGTTGGAGAGAACACAATTTTATTCTACTTTCAATTGTGTAAAATATACAATGATACTGAAAAGTTTCCGATCTAACAAATAAGCAATAATTTTTTTTTCATATCCAATGTTATTTTGCCACCTTTTTAAGTCTATACATATAAGATGATTTTCAAATTAATTGAAACAAACACATGTGTTGCTCTAAAGAACAAAGATTTTATTTTTATGACACATACACTACATAAGTGATATTAATAAACTGTTTTATAATATTACATAACTAAATCTCACCTAGAAAACAAAGAAACTCTTATTTAAATATGCAATATTTCTTGACTTACATTAATTAACCTCTTTTATCTTATTCTAATCAATCAAAAATGACACTCGTGACACTGACATTTGTGACAGTGACATTTGTGACAGTGACATTTGTGTCAGTGACATTTGTGACATCCATGACAGATCTATCATAGACATCATAACCCACAGATAAATAAAGTAAACCATATTAAAACTAAAGAAAGACTATTTCTTCACATACACTTTAAGTCTGTTACATGAAATTGCTTCGTCTCTAGAATATTATGGAGAATAATATGATTTTACTAAAATAACAAAATTATAACTGTAACCTACTACTTTTTCAATCATTTAACATTAACGTAGTATTATTTATAAAAATAGAAAAAAAATCACTAGGGGCTAGTTCTAGTGAATACGGTGGAGAGCATTCCTGCAACCCAGCCCACCAGGACGCAGTCATCTCCGAGCTTTTTGTACGACAGGACGAACGTCTTTCTTAAAGCTCGGTCGAATTGAGATCCCAAGAAATCGCCAGCGAATACTTTCACAATGTTTCAGGTGGGTTTGAAGGTGATATCCCAATCTGATAGGTAGCACAAGATGTTCCGGGATGGCTGGAAATGAAATTCGCTCAAATCGCTCGTCACGAGGTGAGGAAACGACTGCAAAAATCGCTTAATTGCGACCGCAGACTGAGTTTTCGATTGATCAACTGGATATCCCGAAAATCATCGTCCTACGAATATTGTGCCGACAATCTACAATTTCTGATTAACGTTGCTGCGAGTCGTGGATTTTTTGATACAACCTTGAAACAAAGAGACGGATTGCTGAATGGTACATTGCCAAATGTTCAAAGCCCAAAAAGGCAAGATTGAGCATATCCAAAATGAAAGCATTGTATTTTTTGTCGTTAGAGGGATTGTATACTCTGAAATACTGCCACTTGCAAAACTAATATTGCTAAATTTTACATTTTATGGAGGTTAAAACAAATTATCCACCGCATCAGGCTGGGGATTAAGAACAACCACGACATTGCGACATCGCGTCCGTTGAGTAGGCCAAACAAAAAACTAGGTCAGCCTACGACCGTGATCTCACCCCGCCAGTATTTTTTCTGTGCTGTTGGCTCAAAATATGACTAAATAGATAGATTTTGAAGACCTTTGACAATATCAAAGCTGTTACGACGAGATATATCCCCATTGGAAGCTTCCCAAGTAGCCTGCATCTTGTGGAAATCTTGATAGCAAAAGCTTTTGGTGATCACTGCTTATATATAAATGGACGTTTTTGTACAAAAATTATTTTATAGTTAGGTAGATAGACTTGATGACATGGATAACGTATTTTGGAGGACTCTATTGTTCTATGAATGAAATGAATTACTTTCTATTTTTCATTTTACAACCGTTAGTCGGTTGGAAAATCGTCGTTTTTTAAGATAGTCAATGAGAATTATCCCACGCGCATTCCAAAAAACCGACGCCATGATCTCGTCTGCTGATGGAACGGTCTCTGCCTTCTTTGAAACTGATTCTCCCTTTTCAGTTGATTGTTTTGATTATTTTTTTGTCTTGGGTGTGGAATGATGGACCCTGAACACTCGATGGAAACATCTTCACGACGCTGTTTTTGTTCCATTGTGAGCAAACGCGACACCCATCTTTCCATGTCCAAATGTTTAGTTAATATGCGATGTACCGTACTTTTTGAGAACCTACTATGTCTGCTAGATCGCGCACTTCCAATCGACGACTATCCAGTGAATTTTCTCTAATATTTCTGGAGTCGTCACCTCATTTGGTCGACCACTGCGATGCTGATCTTCGCAGTTCGTTTCAACTCTGCTACCAAATATTTTACTGTAGATAACGACTGGGCAGTCTCACCCAGAGTAGAATCTAGTTAAACTTCAATATTGGGTGAGTTGAGGACTTCCAAATAAAACTATTGTATAACATAACGATGGTCAATTTTTTCACTGCAAACAAATACCAAAAAATGTGGCGTCTTCAAATTCAAATATAGTGGTACTTTTGATGCAACTACAGCCGTATCTAGGTTTCGCCTGGTACCTCTAGGACCATTCTCGTATAAAAAAATTTGACGATCTAGTTCAGTCTTTCGACATGCTTATATTAGTTGGTGTATATGTTTGTATGTAACTGAAAAGTCAGTTTATGAGCACAATAATTAGAGATTTTTTAGTTTTTTAACTATTATCCATTATCTTATATAAATTCTTCCATAATTTAGTCGTATTCCGAATAAAATTTCACACTATTTAGTACATATTTATTATTATTAGAATGATGAGCGGAAAGCGATGAGAAGTGAAATAACCTTGCGGAAATAATTTATCTTCAATGCGAACTTTAACGAGTTATTGTGTTGGGGTAACGTTAAGCCTATAAAAATGACGATGACTGACTGAGTCAGGAGACTGTTCTTAATTCGCTTATTCCACCGGTTGTGCGATTCATTGTTCTGTCAAGCTATGTAGTCATTAATGCCAGTCAAAGCTGACAAATTTGGTTTCTATTCTAGTTTTTGACGATTCGCAAAATTTTGATGATTATTCTACTTCAATTAACGTTAATCGACGTATCCATATTTCGAATAATACAAATTTCAGTACAAAATTTCGATAGAAGATTGATGTATTATACAAAGGAGCTGCAGAATACTTCAAATTGTTCACAAGAAAGATCCTTATCATCAGTTTGCATTTTTATTCACATTTTCAGGAAAAAAAAAGTTATCGGGACTTGTTCTGTATTTTCTTCGATTATATTAAGTATATAAATAACAGTTTGAACTGGTTTTTGCCTTCAACTTGAATTCTCCATTATACCAATCAAACAGGGCTCCGCTGCATTTTGCAAACTTATTTTTAGGAGTCTAAATGTTCTAATTCCTTTATATATCATAGTTTGCGTCAATTCGGATTTAGAAGTGTTCTCGGTACAAAAGATGTAACCCAAGTACTGGTTCAGAACTGCTACGTCCAAAGTAAAGATGTAGTTATATGTTGTATAGATTACGAAAAAGATTTTGACAGAATACTGAAATACTGAAGCAACTTGACATAGACCAGAAAGATATACGCTGTATTAAAAATTGGTACGATGAAAGTGTTTAACCTCTATTAGAAATCAAAGTAAATGCACATGGAATCACCATCAAAGGCTCCTGGATATAGTTAGAATACACAGTCGGCTTATGGGAATCAATATCAACATAAAAAAGACAAAATTCCTAGTAATCGCTCGCAAATAAGATGATTTTCAGAATGTGGTGGAACATTGGTTATGTGAAGACTGATCATCAGACGTGGAGATCAACTGCCGGATAGAAAAAGCATGAAACTCAAAGACGTGGTTACCAACTTTAACTTTGACCTCAACTTCACAATGCTACGTATGGTCGGTGGTATTGTACAAAATGGAAAGCTGGACACTGAAAGTTAACACCAGGAAAAGATGGAACGTGGATTGGGACGTGGATCTAACGAAGCAAATTTGAGGAGAATAGGAAAAGAACGTTAATAACAGGGACAAGAAAAAGTGGAAGAAAAGTTGGAAGCATGAAGGGAATTGGACAGAAAAAGTGGCTCCGCAATATCAAAAAGTGGACAGGTATAATAACCACAGGAGAATCAATTAATACCACCAGAGACTGGATGAAATGGTCAGAAGTGATCGCAAACAACCATTGATGTTGATACCCGATAAAGAAGAAGAGTTTCTTCTATAAATATTGGAAACCGACGAATATTTCATCGAATTTCTACAAATTACCTTCGTAAGTTTAATATTGAATGGTGTTTTTAGGATTGAAGGAGGTTTAGATTGGGAATTTTCTATATGGTGGACATACGACGTATGTAATTACTATATTGGGTCTTTTAGTGGAATATTAAAAAGTAGTAAAAACATAAAATCAATTTATTAGCACATTTTTTACTAGTATAAATTTGGGGTGAGTATTTCTCGATTAAAGCTTCAAAGACCGTATATTTCTTGAGTCGAAATAACAGTTTCAATATTGAAAAGATCGATCAGAAGGACAAAGCTCTCTTTGAATACTTAGATACTTTGTTGCTAGTGGAATAGGGAAACACACAAAGGGGCAAGCGTTGTGGTTTTTGACAGGAAAAGCGGTAAAATTTAAGGTACGGGCGTGAAACGCCAAAGGCACAAGATCTTGCCTATTATACGGCATTTCAGTAGTCATAAATTCTCGTGGAATTTCTGCATAGAGGTGTATTGTGTAGTGGGTCGTTTCTTAAGTCAGATTTATTGAGCTCTGTGTTGGCGGAAGGAGCTGAAAGCCGACACATTCGTACGTCGTCTAAAGTATACGTAAAAACCTATCTACATAGTAAATCAACAGCTAAAACTGCTTTTTGGACCGTCAAATACATTATTTCGAAGAACTAGATTACAAAAAAAAAACTTTTAAACTACTTATGAACGTTCCTAGAAACTTTTTAAATCAAAAGTTGTAGATCTACAAAGCGAAACATGACATTTATTATCGATTTTATATGTTGTCCCTGATGTATTTGGCCGAAAGATTTCAAAACATCGACCCACAACTATATACAGTTAATGTTTGTGAAACGGTAAAACCAATCGACAATAGATCAAGTACAAAACGTCACAGATCTGATCGAAAAAGTCTTTGAAGATGAACAAGAATGTTCTGCTTTGATATAGTTCAAACCAAGAGACACGAAAGCAAAAAATACAATAATCAAGATCTTCCAGCTACTCGGTAACCGCGACCTAAAGAGGACAAATCCTTCTGGCGTGGTGTGAGTACTAAGTGAAAATGTGCAAATTTTTTTCCCGTAGTAATGTCGAATAGTAATCTCCAGTTATTGTTCTACCCTTCTACAAAAAATGAATTATGATTACTCCATGGCAATTCCAAAAAACTGAAGCAAGAACTTTTCCAGCAGAATTTTGGACACGAAACTTCTTAAGTTTTGGAGAACCAGATTGTCGCCATTCCATCTGTTGTTGCTTTGTTTTTGGATCGTAGAAATGTACCCAAGTCTCATCCATAGTAACAATTCGGTTTAAGAAGTCTACATAGTTTTCAAATCGAGCACAGATCGAACGCGATGCTTCTACCCTTGCGCACTTTTGGTCAACATTTGGGGATCCTTTTTGCAACAATGTTTCTCATGTCCAAATTGACGTGAACTATATGATGAACGCGTTCTTGTGAAATATTCAGTGCTTCAGGTATCCGTTTCAGCTCTAGTCTAAGCTATATATCAATACATTCTCGTATGTTCAAGAACAAGAAATGTATCTGGACCTAGTGGTCGAAATAAGGTTGATTGAATCCTGATTCTTGGAAAACGAACGTTAAAAAAATATTTCGCACGCTATCAATATACTCAATCATATATTTTACACAACATCATATCGTTTTTTCACTCTTTCGTAGAGTATTCGCGTTTACATCACTATTATTAATGACGAGCGATATACTCTGCGTTTCTCAAGAACTAATTCGTTTTCAAAAGTTCCCTCGTCGAATTTAATCTGGAGCACTCGTAGTATAAGTTAGAAACTGAACGTGGCTAACCCCATATAACGGTAAGTACCCACTAGAAGCCGTGAAACTTTAGATCCAACCTTTATTACCTCTTGGAATTATTAGGGGAATATTGACATAAATAATTCAAAGGTGTCTCAACTTACCATAAGTCTGAAGGTAACAGGGTGAAAGTAAAAGTACTCAACGATATCACAGAGCTACAAAAAATTGGAAATGTACCGGATGAATTAAAGATTTTGTTGCGGTCTTTACAAAAATGGTGGTTTATGTTAAGTAATAAAAGACATCGCTTAATTTGAGACATTTATGAATGATAAGGAAAGGCTTGCGTGGAAATATTTTGTAGCACTTGTACGAGGCTATTTTAGGCTGTAATATCAATATAAAATTACACAATCTCAACAACCATTTACCTCAATTCAAGCACAGCGAAGACCAAGATCTAGGAAGATAGGACACTGCTGGAGAATCATGCGAGTTTGCCGAAGTTAAAAAGACCATTCCTTGATGTTAAATGCCAATAAATAATTTTCTGGAAATTGTTTTTTTTTATTTATCTTTGGAACAAAAGCTTCGGCTTTTTCTCTAGAGGAACATCGTTCACCTTGTAAGGGAAAATTGTGTACGAAAAGTAGGGTCGCATAATACTGCCCATCTGAAGTTTCTGAAGGTTAAATTGAATTTTTAAATCGTATTAACTTGCCTAGAAGGCTTTCTTTTTGGGTAATTGAATTTAAATAGTTTTGTTGGAATAGATGAGATTTACAGATTACTGAATACGTCAGCTGTGAGATGAAAACAATGGAAGGAAAGTTTTATAGGAAAGTTTATAGCATTCTATTAAGCAGTTTCGAATTGCTTTGGACGATTTTTAGGTTAGTAAGTTGACAAGCTGGACTTTTTCCAAATATTTTCAACAAAGATATTATGTTAAAAAATAAAAATTAAAAACAATAGTCGTAACGGTTCGGTACATATTATGTATCTACTAATTAAAACACTCTATAGAATTTATCCAGATTTTTAGATATTTATTTACTGGATTAAACGAAAAATAGTTCGGTTCGGAACCACCACGATCATAATTTTTCGTTCATAATTCTAATTTTTGAGTCACTGCAGTGGAGTTTACTGTCTCATCAAAATTTGATTCAAAAACTGGTAACTTTTTATATGATAGCACCAAAAAAACACTTCATCCGCTTCTTTCTGTTTTTTTTATGCTTCTGAATATTCTTGATTTTGGATCTATTCTGTTTTAAAATTAGTTTTTTTCAATAGTAATTTTTGAAAGCCAGATCCAAATTAACATTCGACGCTTGCAATTTCCTCGGTATCTTCTCCAGTTTCGACTCGAGGTCCTCGAGATAAGATATCGGCTACTTTTCATCCCTCCACGACGGTATTTTATATCAAAATCGAACTGCTACAACATATTCCATCGGACAAGTTGACCAATGGGAGTTTTAATAGGACAAAACCATCGAGACTGTTGATCGGTAAGCTTGATTCGATATGGCTTATCGGTGGCGATGCAATGACCTGTTCTTTGTCCAAAGATTGGACCAGAACGACTCCGAGGCCAAAGTCTGAAGCGTTATAGACTGAACGGTTTGTTAAAGTCAGGAGAGGCTAGGATTGGTGCATCTATTAGACAAGCTTTAAGTTTGTAGTAAGCTTCTTCTTGTTTGAGTCCCCACTTCTAGCGGTTATTCTTCTTCAGCAGTTGGCGCGGTGGTACTGCAACATCAGAAAACGCTGGTACGAACCTTCTGTACCAGGAAGCAGGTCACAAAATACGTCGTCGACCTCGAACATTTGTCGGAGTGGTCATTTTGGCGATGGTATTTGCGAAGACACTCTTAATATGTAGAGTACTCATTGTCGTATATCAGTTTTTGATAAATAAATTGTAGCTAACTCACAATTAATTATCAAATCATTAGATACAGGTACACAATACCTCAAGAACTAATAGTTTTGATACCAACATAAAATATAGGGTGATTAGTTTTATAAAACCGAGAAAATAATATATTAGTATTTTGATTCACCCTGTATCAGATTCGATGAATATTAACAGAATCAATATTTTCCAGAATTTTCATTTCTATTCGAATGTTTTGGCAGTAATAGATTTTTAAATTTCTCATATATTATACAGGGTATTCAACTTGTTACGATTTTCATGAAAGATTGGTTATAAATTTTTAAATACTCTATAGAATTCATGACAACACCCCATATTATTGTAATGGGGAAGTCAAGCTGATTCCAAATACTACTTATAATATATATAATTATAATCCCTCAAATTTTTGAATTTATATCTCAAAAAACACCTTGTAATTAAAAAATATTAAATAAATACAGAAATTGAAATGTAATTCCTCGAATTTTGCGACAAAACGTTTTTGGGAATAACGAATATGTGCAGAAAGGGACGATTATTATACAAATCAATCAGAAATATTTCTTTTGAATAGCATTCATCAAATAATACGTTGAAATCCTTGTCACCTATCCTGATCAGGATAGATTTACTGTTCATTCGCAACACCAGGTAAAACTAGATCATCAAACTGTACTGGTAAGTTTTTATCTTGATCCTAAGTCGGGATATTCTTGAGATTACTCGAAATTCAATTTGTACCTTGATTGAAAAAGTCGAACATATTTGTTTTCTGTTGAGGATCAAATAAAACAAAGTGCCAATTTCAAAGCTCTGGTAAATGAAAAGTTGTTTATACGATACCAACGTTATATTTTATTTAGTTAAAAGTATACGAGTCACCTCACGAGAAACGTTCCATTTAGGCAAAACAACACGATTCCGAAGATTTTAAAGCAATAAATTGGGTTGGAGATTGTGGTTTTGGAAGTTTATTTATTGCGCGACAATAATGGAATCTCTTGTAAAATATACCGTATAATCTGTTCAAAATCCATTTAAGTCTGG
Organism: Diorhabda carinulata; assembly: GCF_026250575.1. Classification (NCBI taxonomy): domain Eukaryota; kingdom Metazoa; phylum Arthropoda; class Insecta; order Coleoptera; family Chrysomelidae; genus Diorhabda; species Diorhabda carinulata. The sequence continues at coordinate 22,966,668 of NC_079468.1, forward strand.
CGCCAACTGACTTTGTTGTTGTAACCGAAAAGCAAATACCTCAATTCGGACAAACCAAATTCGATTATTGTTTCAACATTTCATTCAATAGAATCTGTACATTGTGGATAAAACAATATCTGTCTATAGCAACGATATCTTCTACACAATTCTCAATTAATTATTTCCTTCATGATGAATATATAAGTAATCGAAAGGTCGGAAAATATATTAAAGTTTGTCTACTTCGGTGTTTCATTGCCACGTTCCCGATAAGAAAACGCTCATAATATATCTGACAAAGACAAAGTAGGAACCGAATTTTCTTAATCCTGACCGCGTAAACCTTTCAATAAGAAATTGAAAATTCAAACACTGGTCGTGTTTTTAAACTAGATCAACTGGTAATTATTTAATTACAAATTTCGTGATAAACATAATCATGTATTTCCAAACAAGCTTTTATGGATTTCGAATCGATGGAGAAAAATAATTGAATTAATACCGTTCCGTGACAGATACCACTTTCGGAAAATCAATCCCTTTATCCTTCCATTTCTATTTTCGTGGGGTAGGAAATCCGTATTCAAACTCGACGCTGTCGTTTCCTATACAAGATTTTACTGAATTGTATGGTATGCTATACGACAACCGTACTATCTTAATGGATTTCAAAACATTGAGCAATTTATATTCTAAGTATAATTTAGTCTCTAATGATCCTGATACAAAGCAATATTGATGAGGTTTTACAGATAGATGAAGTGAAATGAAACTTTACTCAACCAGAATCTGATTTAAGAACAAGTAAAGTTTAACTATTTCTGTACTTCGAAGTTTTCATTGTTATAATTAGATTAAAACAAAGGTTCTGAATTTTACGATATTTTCCACCTACACACAGACATAAATTTAATTTGGAACTGTTGATTGACAATCCATGGTTGTGATAAAGTAAGAAAGAAGAAGCCTTGGAACCAAAGAGGGTGGCAAGAAAAATGAAACACCTCGAGCGATTTAGTAGTGAAACCTCTTAAACAGTTTAAATATTCCATGGGTCATCATGGCCATGCCAGTATTGGTTGTGTGAGTTTTGACACGTTAGAACAATTATGGCGGACTCACCCTAACCGATTGATAGAAAACCAACTTCAAAATCTCCACAAATTTATTATATTTGTTTCTTTCTATTATTAACTTTATTGTACCATGATTTTTTTTCGTATTAGCAGGATGAATCAGAGATAGAGAATGAAATACATTTTTACGTTATGTAAAACTGCCTTTCAACTAGCTTTAGTATGAATAAACACCAAGAAGAGGGATCAAATTCAGCTTTCAAATTCTCCATCACTCAATTCATATCATTATAATACACCAAATAGTATGATGATTCCAGAAATGGTCCGTTCTTCTCAACGAAATCTGAATGCTTCCTGGTCTAGATCTACCTAGAAATCAATGCTTTTGTAGTTAACTCAATATTTTCTTCTACGAGATAGCTAGAAATGCAGCAGGTGATTGGTGTACACAGTAGACGATTCCAAAGAGCGATTTCTCGTTGAGTTGCAGAAATCTGTCGCTACAGTCTACAGCGAGTTAGAGAAACTCGAAGGTTCCTCAAATGAGTTATGGATGGAATTTCAGGAAATTTCAAGATCTGCCCTGTTATTTATCGTTATCGAACAGTTTGCGCTTGCTGGGTCCTCATGATGATGACTGACAACCACGTAACTCTCTGAATGGGTGCAATTTTGGAGTTTCTTGACCGTTACAAAATACTAACGAGACCTACAAAAATCAAACGAACTTTAAACAGTTTTTTGGGAAGTGTATCTTGTGGAGTTTATGCTGCATGGCATAAAAATTAATGCTGATTTATGTTGTGAAACTTTGGGACGCTATAGGAAACAAACGAAGAGGTATTCTGAATTCTGGATCCTCGAAATTCATGTCCTTACAATGCTCGAATAACCCAACGACTCCTTCAGCAATTTCAACGGGATATTTTTAAGAACTCACCGTACATTCCTGATCTAGCACCGAGCGATTCTCTGAACTGATTTAGTGGCTTATATCTTTTCTGTAAATTCATTCGTTATTTCTTTCCAGCCTGTAAAGAAAAACAACTCTCGTACAATAAACTTCAAGTAGCGTCTCGGTCTTTCTTGTGTTTATGAACAAACTACTCGAAACAATTCCATCTATGATAAAAGGACGAACTTCTCGAGAAATGGGTAATCCGCTTTGCGTTAGTTTCGTCTGAAGTCACTTCCTTCCTCTTCAAGATAAACTACTACTTTTGTACTCTATTGATTCACTGGAGTAGCAATCGAGTCATTCCACTATAATACGCAAACCACTCTTGGAGAGTTTCCACGCGAAAATTCTCTTATCTTAGATGATTTAGTACATCCACACATATTTTATTAACTTTTATAAATATCAGTGTACTATTAATTTTAGGGTTTTATTAATGAAAATGTCTCAATATTAAACTCATTACATACCCGAATATCTTCGCATTTCAATTTTACATCGTTTCAAAGTTTAATCGTGTTCACTAGCTTTGATCAAGAATCTAATGGAAAATCTGATTGGGATATGACTGTTTTTGATGTACATGTTAATCTTACACCGATGTTTGTCGGTTAATAAAGGTTGGTTGGTTATTAGGAAGCAATTTCGACTACCTCCAGTAGAGGAAAAGTTCTAAACGCAATTAAGAGCTAAATCTAACATATTTCGAACTACGTACACCTCTAAAGGTTGAAACATTGTGGAGGAATGAGTGAATGGTGAAAAAATCTTGGATATTTTCAACTTTTAACACACATTAGTAGATGCACAGCAGGCGAGTCTTGAATTATAATGAATCTTAAGTCATAATAAACTTCTTAATTAATAATAAACGTCGATTAAGCAGATTGATAGCGTAACTAGATAAATGATTTGGAAAAGTCTGTCTTCGACTTCATCTTTTCAAAATTTATTCGGTGTATGTCTCTCAACCTCGTCTATTGTCGGTGAAATGAACGAAGTATTTCTTTCAAATGATTTTCTATTTGGAATTTCTCGATTTGAAATATGAAGTGGAAGGTTTAGGGTATAAAATTTGAAAATATATCTCTAGACCTGGAAGGAATCGATTGTTTTTTAGGTTGGAGGTTTTCATCTCCTCCAGCTTCACGTTTAGCGGTCCGTTTTTTTTTCTTTATTCAGCCTAAAGCAGCGCAATCACAAACCTATCTCAACAGCCCCAGCCCAGCAGAGGAACAGCTCCTACATCACGGCCAACTCCAATAAACATTCCTCTCTATAAAAATTTTTTCATCCCATTTCATAAGCAATATTAGTTCTGCGAGTACAATTCAAAATAAAACTTATTATTATTGTTTTTGTGTGAAATATGATTGTTGTTGTATGAAGTAAAATCGAATGAAGAATTACGTTCAATCAACAAAGGATTTCATTATTCAAGACGGTAAAGTTTTTCAATGAGTTTCCGAACCAATTTTTGATAGCTCAAATAAAGACATCGAAGAAAGTAAGTTTTTTGAAAGTTTGAAATAATTTGAGCACTCTATATGGAGCGTATTATCTTTTTCAACCTGAATATTGATATCACGAATAAAAACATTGGATTTTAAGGCTTAATCAATTCGAGGACTCTATTCAAGACGTACAGGGTTTGTTCTAGGAACAGAAGGTGTTATTTTTTCTTAAAAAGGATGAATACGATTAGAATTTCTGGATCTTCTCTAGCCGTGATGCTTCACCTTTAACGTCGATTTGAATATCAAGAATAGAAAAAAGGCTGATGGGGCCAAGAAGATCCCGGCAGATGCATGGCTATGTTTCTTATCACGATCTCAAATACTCGTGTTAAAAAAATGCTCAATTCATCATCAATTATTCTAATACTCATTCAATACATTCTCACTCGCGAAATATTCTCGTTGATCTGGCTGATCGATGAGAGTCAAGAGCGGTCGTTGTCCTTCGATCTAGCCTTGGCAGCATGCCCATTTTACCAAAATTTACACAAATTTTTATCGGGTTTCACGGTTCCAGTGAAAGCTCCATGATTCTCCATGAAGAGGCGTTTTGATAGGGGTTCACGGTACAAGCAAATTCTCTTCAACAGCCGGGAGGGAACCTTCTGATTTTTTCCCAATGTTCCGTTCCTTAAATCGTCCGCATCTTCGATCAGAATTAACCATTTCTACTACTTTTAGTACAAACCCTGTATGCTCTTTCAACAAATCGTGTTATTGAGAGAATTTTAAACAGTTTTTGATCTTCAGGAAATTAAACCCATCGTAATTACAGTGAGCCGCATGGTGCCAAAATTTGGGATACTAAAATTTTACACAAATTTATGATATATAAAAAAAACTAACCTACAAAACTGGTGTAAGTCTTGACATTGATATTCCAGTTTCAGTTCCAGTAGTATTTCAGTTAAGAGGAAATTTGTTCTAGAATTTCCTCGAATTAGAATTCGCACGAATACTCCATTTTATAACACTTCAGGAGCCAATTTTATCATTAAATAGGAGATATTTCTATATAACTCTTCAAACCGTAGCAAAAATATTTAATAAAAATTTTTTTAACAATATAACCGTGTATTATCGATGGGGTGCTTACTTTTTACTACATTCAACCTTTTTGTATACCTTATTGTGTAAAGCTTATCGTTGGATTTTGCCGGTTTGAAAACTGGGTTATTAATTCATGCTGTCTCCAAGTTCACAACGCACATATGCACCGATTCACAGATAGTAATCTCGAATTGTAACCGTGGAAATTCTGCGGAAACTGCAATTTCCGGTTTTCTGTTTCACCTATTACGTACGGTCAAGATTACGGCTAGTCGCTCCATATAACCGTTAACAATGAGAAAACAACTGCTCCGCATAAGCAATTTAGTTGATTATAATTATTTTGATAAAATAAAATGCACTTTTTATACAAAATATTTTGTTCTAAATTGTCTTTATTCAATTCGAAAATTTGATTTAACTTTGCCGTTGCCATTCACGAGTGACGTTTGTCGTTTGACGTCTGTCAACCTTATTCATAAATATGACGTCCGTTAGCTAGTTGGCAGCACTGCGAAATTGTTTCTTTAGGTACCCGCTAGTTGACGCATTACGCGCCAGAGGCGCACGACAAGTGGTTCTGTGAGTGAGAGACATTTGCATGAAAAAAAAAATAGAAAACCAAGTTTTTAATCGAAATTTTGATTGTTTCCATATTCTTCTTATATTGAGTGATTTTTGAAGTATCAGAGCGTGGCATTTTGCATATTGTTTCGAATTATTATTCTGACCAAATTGCGATTTTTGGCACCTACGAGATTAGTGACAGCGTGTTTATTTAATGGTTAGCTTCTTCTAATCGGTTTAAGCAATTTTAACTTAAGTTTGAGATGAATATGAAGCCAGAACCAAAGCAATCGTCAGATGGTCAAGAAATTACGGAAAATAGGTCTTCCATTCCAAAACGTACTATTGCAATAGTTCAAAAATAATGGAGTAAGAGCACTTACTCCAATTATACCTACAGATCGAGCTACGACATCTAACAATCCACGTTTGACAAGCAATAACGTCAACGAACCCGTTGTCTACACGTCGATGGTTCGTTCTCCGCTTGCCACTTGTTGCCAAATATAAAATTTATTCTGTATTAATATTTGAAATGACTGTACTAATAAGTTTTGCATTAGAAATTAGGTTTTTCGTCCTCACACATCGATTGGTTTCTCTAAAACCGATTCCTACAGGTCGCTATCGATGAACACACCTCATAAAGCTATGAGTTTAACGTTGGTGTTCACTATGGAAGCATCTTGTTATCTACTTTCTCTTGTAAATCAACGATCTTCTCGACAAGACAGTAAACCCGATTTATAGTTTCGCAGACGGTCTCACTTGGCTACGACCCCAAATCCGTGGGCAGATCACCGATCTATAAAACTTTCTGGAATGGGGTAGAAACAATCTGATAGAGTATAATGCAATAAAGATCCAAATATACAAAGCTGGCACTCCAGCTCAAGATTTGGTTCTGTCTGGACATAAATTAACACCATCACCGCTAATTCGCTTTTTTGGGTGTTAAGATTGGAAGCAATATGTGCTGGCATAAGTAGCTTGACAAATACTTGGAGACCTTTTAATACCAAAAAGCTATATACTTCGCAACAGCTTCTAATCCTCTATAAGGCCCAGATTCGTTCATCTTTGAAGTATGGCTAGCACATTTTGAGCTTGACTCCCTGAGAATGCTTGACTCTATACAGAAAAAAACAATTCGACTTATAGGTGATCCAGAGTTGACAAGAAACTTTTTTTACCTACTCGACTGGAAGACATGACTCAATTAATAGGGACTCATTTCTTTGGAGAACCTGTGGAATCAGCTACCAAGGCACGTCCTCAACATTACAACCTACAAAAGTTCAATATCAATTTCCATAATATTCGATAAGTCTTTTAGAACTAGAAATAGTTTCCATAACTATAAAAGTATATTACTTTTAAACAAGAATAAAACAAAGTTGAATAATTTTCGATTCACTTTTTTTGCTTTCTAAAGTCTGCTAACTAGTCCCGTCTAAGCAATTACTTTTCACAAAAAGGATCAAATATGATCATTCAAAATACTCAGAATTTTGACCACAATTTCTCTGGATTCTTTCCCTATGTACTCCGGTCCTGTAAACAGCTTTTCGTTCTTATCGCTGAATATTACTATAGACAATCGCCAACGAAAGTTATTGATTACGAAATCCCTTGGTCTCTCCATTGATCGGAAATTTCCGATTATCTGACCGAAATTTCGTATGTTGAGGAGCTTAAATGTATGGGCATGTACTTGAATGATAGGATTTTGTACTTGAATTAAGTTTATTGAGGTTATAAGGGAAATTACCATATTCAAACTTAATCCCGCCATTATGAAAGCATACAAAATATTTATCAGCTTGAAGTTTGATTTATTGATGTTGTTAGTTGGGAAACTGAGTTCGGAACTACCTTTCTCTCGAACCTTTTATCGGTTATCCCGATGTGAAATTAAGTTGGCTCAACTAAAACTTTTCAATTAGTTAATAGCTACTAGTTTTCCCATATAATTTTAGCGACGAATTAGAATCACATTTTTATACACTAGCTGAAAGTTTTCAATTATTTTTAATTTATGTTATAGTCATTTGGGGTTTCAGAAATACTGCATCGCTTACAAGACCTCATAAACTTAACTGCTGTCCTCCCAGAAGTCGTTCACTAGAACTATCCATGGATCATTCGAACCCACTTTTTCATTTTACTAATAAAAAAGAAGTTGGATCAAAATAACGTACCACCATTTTATATTTCGGGAAAAAGAAGAAGTTACAAGAAGCTAAATCGGGTAAATAAGGCTTCACGATTATTGGAAGGATCCACCTATATCCTTGTTCCAAATCCTAGGTCACACGAGCTCTGGACGTCTAAAAATTTCAACATGAAAAATTTCTGTTCATTCTCTGACCAGGAGGGATGAATTCCTTGTATACAATGCACCTAGAATCAAAGAAAGCAACCAACATTGTCTCCACATTGGACTTTGATTTTCGTCTTTTTTTTATTCTCGGTTCTCCTGCTAGCTTGCATTCTTTGCTTTGAGATTTCAGCTCAACATCGACTTCGTGAAACCAGGACTCATCTCCAGTGCTCTTTCCTATACTTCCAACGAATCCTCACAGCTTACCTGCTTTTTTTTCTGGAGTCAAGAGTTTTGATACAATATTCGCGCACAATTTCTTCATTTCAGTTTTTATGTCAAAATTTCGTGAACGTTTGCTTTGGGGATTGATAGTACTATCATTTTGATTATCAATCTACGATTTTCAAAAGCATAATAAGCCTGAATTTATTTACCATATTTATCAGAGCTCGATGTCGAAAGGCGTCGACTTAATTGTCCTAAAACGATGGTCAAAAATGATGTATTTTGACCTAAATTGTCCTTAAATGATGTAAAATGAGCCTTAAAGGATCTGGAATGATATTAAAATGTTAAATAACTTCCTAAATTGTTTTAAAATTATTGGTAAATATCCTAGAATGATCTATAATGATGTAAAATGATCCTAAACGGATCTGGAATGATGTAAAAAGGTTCTAAAATTATGTATATCCACTTAAATTGTCCGCAAACAATTGATAAGTGTTCTAAAATGACGTGGAATGAGCTTAAAAGAATCTAGAATGAGTGAAAATGCTCTAAAATAATGTATATCGACCTAAAGTGTCCTGAAATGTTGTAAAATGAGCTTAAAAGGATCTGGGATGATGTAAAAATGTTCTAAAATTATGTATATTAACCTAACTTGTCCTAAAATGATGTAAAATAAGCCTCAAAGAATCTGAAATGATGTTAAAATGGTAAATACCGTCCTAAATTGTCCTAAAGTTATTGATAAATATCCTAGAATGATCTATAATAATGTAAAATGATCCTAAACGGATCTGGAATGATGTAAAAATGTTCTAAAATTATGTATATCAACCTAACTTGTCCTAAAATGATGTAAAATAAGCCTCAAAGAATCTGGAATGATGTTAAAATGTTAAATACCGTCCTAAACTGTCCTAAAATTATTGGTAAATATCCTAGAATGATCTATAATGATGTAAAATGATCCTAAACGGAACTGGAATGATGTAAAAATGTTCTAAAATTATGTATATCAACGTAACTTGTCCTAAAATGATGTAAAATAAGCCTCAAAGAATCTGGAATGATGTTAAAATGGTAAATACCGTCCTAAACTGTCCTAAAATTATTGGTAAATATCCTAGAATGATCTATAATGATTTAAAATGATCCTAAACGGATCTGGAATGATGTAAAAATGTTCCAAAATGATGTATATCCACTTAAATTGTCCGAAAATAATTTATAAATGTTCTAAAATGATGTAGAATGATCTAAAATTTTCTGGAATGAGGGAAAATGTTCTAAAATGATTTGTATTGATCTAAAATGTTCTAAAATGATCTATAAGGATCTGGAGTGATGTGAAAATGTTCTAAAATGATGTATATCGACCTTAATTTCCGGAAATGATTGATAAATATCCTAAAATGATTTGAAATTATCCAATTAACTCAATCATATTGCTCATATTTTTTGCATGACTATAGGGACTAAAGAGTTATGAATTAACTCAAAAAATCCAAATCGTTTTGCTTGAACTACGTCAATAATGACCGGGCAATTTTGATTCGAGTATGCCTTGTTTGAGATGCAGACAGCCTCCTATATCTTTCTAGCCTCAATCTGTCAGTCATCCAGTACCATTTGGTAAACTTGGCGGCTAGTTTTCTTACTTTTTTGGTCGTCCTCATTCAAGCTGATTCGGAGACGTTTGCTTTCAAGCTACCAGCTAAATAGTAGTGGAGTAAGTCTCCCTATTCAGTCCTCTCAAAGTGTTCCATTTGCACAACGCCTCACTGTTACGTTTGTTAAACAGAAACTAATCGTTCAAAATGGCGAAAACTATCGTAAAATGGTTGTTTCGTAGTATGATGTCATAGTTTCACAATTTGATTTGTGATTGTAAAAACGCAACCTCGCTTCCCGTACTACTTGAATTTTCTTTTGTTTGGAAAGCTGCATAAATTTTATTTCGTGAAATGTTACAGGAGACTATCGTTATCTCGTAGAGACAGACGCCGTTAACCATTAAGGCACCTCATGATTCAGTTGATATTCCTGTTATTTGAGAGTAAAAGCAAGTTAATAACCATACGTCGAGTGGTATCAAATGTACCGCGAACATTTTGCAGAAATAGAGATTAATATGCGAATCAACTAAAAACAATGTTTAATTCTTCTTATTTATCTATCTGGGACAAATATAGCACACTATATGGTTTTAGTATTCATTTGCATCGAGGCCGGCAATTTTGTCAAATACTGAAGCGACTACTGCAGCAATGAACGTTTGACAATTTTTTTTTATAATATTCGGCAATTCTACTAATGATGGGCATCATCGGAGCACGAATTTGAAAATTGGGAAACGCTCAGGCAAACCGAAAATCAAATCTTTCGAATATGTAGAGTATATGTGGGATCATCGCATATAATGGTGATTACTGTCCCATTTTCCAAATTATTTCCCTTTGCTTTTACGCTGTTATCCATGTAAATGATCTTTATTCATTTCACTCAGTTTCGAATTTAAATTTGGAGATAGTTGTATTTCAAATTTGTTTAATAATTCATTTCATCACGAGGAAGGTACTAAAAAAATCAAAAAATACAAGTGAGAAATAACACTTCTAAACAAGTAGAAAAAACTCATTATTTCGGAAATGTTCAAGATAATACAATAATATTCAAAAATAGAATCATTCAAATGTTAACCATTTCGCTCACGGCTCTAAATTTCCTACGATGGAGTCGCTTTGCTAACGTAAACTTTAAATTTGACATAATCCTACAGAAAAAGTCTATAGGTGTTAAATTCGGATTGCGTGGAGGCCTAACTCGAAATCAAATTGCCATTGTACATTTGTGAAGCTGCTCCATCCTACTCATGGAATCATGGAATCCATAAAACGCTCCGAATTTACTGTAACTGTGTGACACTTTATATGATTTGATCAAGCTGATATCGCAACCCATTTCTGATGTTTGTGTTTCGGATTGGTTGCACTTCGGCATTATCAAGTTCACCCATGATTTAAGGGTGATTAGGTCATTGAATATTGTCCTATAAAGTGCCGTGAAATCAGGGTTGCTCCAAGAGAAACTAGTATCGTCTGCAAAAAGACATATTTCACCAATGATGTCTAGATAAGTTTATAAACAAAATAAAGCATTGGGGCACTCCACAAAATAAACGTGCAGAATCACAAAAATAAAATACTTGACTAGAAGATTCAATTCCGATTCAATTAATTTAGAGCTAAGCACAATTTTTGATGTCGATACCAATCGATACCAATAATTTTTTTGTATGATATTTAGGTTGATAATTTTCCATCAGTTTCCATATAATTTTCAATCGAAAGCAAATATCTAGTGGCCATTTTGAAGTAACGCCCCTGTACATATGTCACAGCCCTAACAATTTGTCCAGTACTGTCACCAGTAAACAATTACAACTGAATTTATAGCATTGTTTGTGACGACATCTCAACATTTCGAATATTCTCTAAAATAATTGTATAGCTTGTAACTGTAATCAATGAATTGTGAATGCGTTTGAAAATGATTGCATTGGCGTCAATTAAAAATGTCCTATAATTAAAATTGACAGAATTATTACGAATAATTGGATAGAGAGATCAAATAGAAAAAAAAAATTGTTGGTTTTGATAACGGCTATTTCAACTTCAAAACTGCATGCATCGATTAAACCAATTAAATTCTGGTAGAACAAAGGTTATTTATTTTCTACTGCTAATTTTCAAACACGTACAAAACGAGCCGTTGAAAATAATCAAATTCATAAGTTTTTTCAATAAATTTTGTCCATATCCAATTCGTCCAAGTAGTTCTAGTCAAAATATATGAGAAGGACGTCATTGAAACCTTTCTTAGAAAGATATTTCCATTATTTGTTGATAAAAAACGATAAAACGTTGAAAATAAACTAATATTCTTAATAATACCATAAGAATCGTTGTCTTCATCAGCAATCTTCTTCTGTCCTTTCAATTTCGCCTTCTTTAAACGTCGGTTTCAGTAAAACAGGGTTCGCGCTGGTACCTGGAGATATGAAATGTTTATACAACTTCATGACATTCATATCAAACGGAACGAACTTTTTTCCCAAAATTTGTTGCATATTCCCTCGTCCAGACGAATCAAATGAACCCAAACTCCAAGAGGTTGCTTCGTTTATTCAATTACGTAGTTTCTATGGTGATTTTACCCATGATTAAACCCTAGTTGCCATCTATTAACAAAGTACTCGACAAAACGAACCAAACGACCCCAAACTCGAATATTCAATTACGGAGTTCCTGTGGCCGTCTTCCCCATCATAAGATCCTGGTTACCATCTAGTAACAAAGTTCCTGTGGCCGTCTTCCCCATCATAAGATCCTGGTTACCATCCAGTAACAAAGTTCCTGTGGCTGTCTTCCCCATCATAAGATCCTGAATACCATCTAGTAACAAAGTTCCTGTGGCCGTCTTCCCCATCATAAGATCCTGGTTACCATCCAGTAACAAAGTTCCTGTGGCCGTCTTCCCCATCATAAGATCCTGGTTACCATCCAGTAACAAAGTTCCTGTGGCTGTCTTCCCCATCATAAGATCCTGAATACCATCTAGTAACAAAGTTCCTGTGGCCGTCTTCCCCATCATAAGATCCTGGTTACCATCCAGTAACAAAGTTCCTGTGGCTGTCTTCCCCATCATAAGATCCTGAATACCATCTAGTAACAAAGTTTCTGTGGCCGTCTTCCCCATCATAAAATCCTGGTTACCATCCAGTAACAAAGTTCCTGTGGCTGTCTTCCCCATCATAAGATCCTGAATACCATCTAGTAACAAAGTTCCTGTGGCCGTCTTCCCCATCATAAGATCCTGGTTACCATCCAGTAACAAAGTTCCTGTGGCTGTCTTCCCCATCATAAAATCCTGGTTACCATCCAGTAACAAAGTTCCTGTGGCCGTCTTCCCCATCATAAGATCCTGGTTACCATCCAGTAACAAAGTTCCTGTGGCTGTCTTCCCCATCATAAGATCCTGAATACCATCTAGTAACAAAGTTTCTGTGGCCGTCTTCCCCATCATAAAATCCTGGTTACCATCCAGTAACAAAGTTCCTGTGGCTGTCTTCCCCATCATAAGATCCTGAATACCATCTAGTAACAAAGTTCCTGTGGCCGTCTTCCCCATCATAAGATCCTGGTTACCATCCAGTAACAAAGTTCCTGTGGCTGTCTTCCCCATCATAAAATCCTGGTTACCATCTAGTAACAAAGTTCCTGTGGCCGTCTTCCCCATCATAAGATCCTGGTTACCATCCAGTAACAAAGTTCCTGTGGCTGTCTTCCCCATCATAAGATCCTGAATACCATCTAGTAACAAAGTTTCTGTGGCCGTCTTCCCCATCATAAAATCCTGGTTACCATCCAGTAACAAAGTTCCTGTGGCTGTCTTCCCCATCATAAGATCCTGAATACCATCTAGTAACAAAGTTCCTGTGGCCGTCTTCCCCATCATAAGATCCTGGTTACCATCCAGTAACAAAGTTCCTGTGGCTGTCTTCCCCATCATAAAATCCTGGTTACCATCCAGTAACAAAGTTCCTGTGGCCGTCTTCCCCATCATAAGATCCTGGTTACCATCCAGTAACAAAGTTCCTGTGGCTGTCTTCCCCATCATAAGATCCTGAATACCATCTAGTAACAAAGTTTCTGTGGCCGTCTTCCCCATCATAAAATCCTGGTTACCATCCAGTAACAAAGTTCCTGTGGCTGTCTTCCCCATCATAAGATCCTGAATACCATCTAGTAACAAAGTTCCTGTGGCCGTCTTCCCCATCATAAGATCCTGGTTACCATCCAGTAACAAAGTTCCTGTGGCTGTCTTCCCCATCATAAAATCCTGGTTACCATCCAGTAACAAAGTTCCTGTGGCCGTCTTCCCCATCATAAGATCCTGGTTACCATCCAGTAACAAAGTTCCTGTGGCTGTCTTCCCCATCATAAGATCCTGAATACCATCTAGTAACAAAGTTTCTGTGGCCGTCTTCCCCATCATAAAATCCTGGTTACCATCCAGTAACAAAGTTCCTGTGGCTGTCTTCCCCATCATAAGATCCTGAATACCATCTAGTAACAAAGTTCCTGTGGCCGTCTTCCCCATCATAAGATCCTGGTTACCATCCAGTAACAAAGTTCCTGTGGCTGTCTTCCCCATCATAAAATCCTGGTTACCATCCAGTAACAAAGTTCCTGTGGCTGTCTTCCCCATCATAAGATCCTGAATACCATCTAGTAACAAAGTACTCGACAAAACGAACCAAACGACCCCAAACTCGAATATTCAATTACGGAGTTCCTGTGGCCGTCTTCCCCATCATAAGATCCTGGTTACCATCTAGTAACAAAGTTCCTGTGGCCGTCTTCCCCATCATAAGATCCTGGTTACCATCCAGTAACAAAGTTCCTGTGGCTGTCTTCCCCATCATAAGATCCTGAATACCATCTAGTAACAAAGTTCCTGTGGCCGTCTTCCCCATCATAAGATCCTGGTTACCATCCAGTAACAAAGTTCCTGTGGCTGTCTTCCCCATCATAAGATCCTGAATACCATCTAGTAACAAAGTTCCTGTGGCCGTCTTCCCCATCATAAGATCCTGGTTACCATCCAGTAACAAAGTTCCTGTGGCTGTCTTCCCCATCATAAGATCCTGAATACCATCTAGTAACAAAGTTCCTGTGGCCGTCTTCCCCATCATAAGATCCTGGTTACCATCCAGTAACAAAGTTCCTGTGGCTGTCTTCCCCATCATAAGATCCTGAATACCATCTAGTAACAAAGTTTCTGTGGCCGTCTTCCCCATCATAAAATCCTGGTTACCATCCAGTAACAAAGTTCCTGTGGCTGTCTTCCCCATCATAAGATCCTGAATACCATCTAGTAACAAAGTTCCTGTGGCCGTCTTCTCCATCATAAGATCCTGGTTACCATCCAGTAACAAAGTTCCTGTGGCTGTCTTCCCCATCATAAGATCCTGAATACCATCTAGTAACAAAGTTTCTGTGGCGGTCTTCCCCATCATAAGATCCTGAATACCATCTAGTAACAAAGTTCCTGTGGCCGTCTTCCCCATCATAAGATCCTGGTTACCATCCAGTAACAAAGTTCCTGTGGCCGTCTTCCCCATCATAAGATCCTGGTTACCATCCAGTAACAAAGTTCCTGTGGCTGTCTTCCCCATCATAAGATCCTGAATACCATCTAGTAACAAAGTTTCTGTGGCCGTCTTCCCCATCATAAAATCCTGGTTACCATCCAGTAACAAAGTTCCTGTGGCTGTCTTCCCCATCATAAGATCCTGAATACCATCTAGTAACAAAGTTCCTGTGGCCGTCTTCCCCATCATAAGATCCTGGTTACCATCCAGTAACAAAGTTCCTGTGGCTGTCTTCCCCATCATAAGATCCTGAATACCATCTAGTAACAAAGTTTCTGTGGCCGTCTTCCCCATCATAAAATCCTGGTTACCATCCAGTAACAAAGTTATAATAACTGAGCTCATTAGGCTTTACTCGATTGATATGCTGAGGAAATTCTTGCAAATTTTTCAACAGTTCGTCAAATTGGTGCTTCTAATACGTGATTTCTGCTTAGCTACATCACCAGTCACTGATACCAAGTCTGCAGATTCATGATCTTCATTTTAGGTATGGATATTGAGGCTCGAATTGTAATAAAGAAGGGACGGATGACACCGATATAAAATCGAAAGTAATCAGAACAAAACATACGATAAAAGTGAGAAAATAGTTAAAATAAATGAACTATGTAAAACCCTAGAATGTAAAGTATAGTGGTAGGATGAAATTTACTTATACTCAAGCTTTACTTTTCTAATTATTAAAAAGTAATAGTTCTCATAATATTTATAAGAATTTCGTTTCCATTTTTGTTCTTATATGTTCCCAATATGAATTTTTTTATTGTTCATTACATATCAAATAGAGTGTGGTCTTCAGGAACATATTTTCCACTTCATTATTTCTTTATTATTAAAGAAAATATTGTCAGATAAAGTCAAATATGTTGCCAGTAGATTGATCTCGAACAACTATATCCAATGTGACGATACGTGATATACAAAGAAAACGTATAAGGCCACTATGAAACAAAAAGGAAGTGAAAACACAATGAGGCCATTGATAAGTCTTGTCACGATCGGTGCTCTTCATGTCGAAGCCACCTTAAGCTATTTTATCAAAGCTCATTTATTCTAAAGCTTCATCAAGGAGGCTTCAGTCTTTTTAAAGCATCGCAATTCACAAGCTATTGCATCGTGATTGAACCGCACTTCATTTACTTTCGAATGGGTATGAAGAAATCGAGGTTTTCTTTTCCTAGTGGTTTTTAAATTCAATGAAATGAATAGTCGTGGGAAATAGTAAGAAAAAATTGAATTTTCCTAATTTGTTGACTTAAATTTCGACATAAACATAAAATGAACTACCTAAAGTGTAATGGGTTATCTTTTTCCTATTCTATTCCTCTGGATTATCGAATCAGATTTATTAGAATCGAAATTTTTGCTTTATTATTTCCATATTTTCAAATACGCTTCCAAGTAGTGGGCCTGAAATTTTGAAAATAAGCTCCACCTGTCTCCCGTTGCCATTTTCATATTTTTTCCCCGAAGCTGTGAAATAACCCGTTTCTGGGTTGTGATCGACGTCGCATTTTTACTTGCCCTCTCGGCAATTATTGGAAATTAAGTAGTAAACATCATATTCATCCCTTTATTGAAGATTCTCCCATGTTTTCCAATTTTCTATATTGAACTACGAGTGAGTCGTGGATATTAAAAAATAGAACGACTTAACCAAGAATAAAAATAGGTAGTTTTCAGGGAATTACTGAATATAATCAGTTTTATTTATTGTGAATGAAAATATAAAGTGAATTAATCAATAGTGATAGAATCCAGAAAATGTTGTTCAAGTTCTATTTATATAGATGAAAATCCATCACTGATTTTATTAAAATATTTTTGCGATATGTCGATATTAAATACCCGCAATCATTAGCAGAAATCCGCATGTATAATTTATCATTAATATTACGCATAAACATATTGATAAATGTGTGAAAATTTCATTTAAAAACGAATCTCTTTTAAATACAGAACGCGGTAAAATCAGAATTAAATATAAATGAAAACAAACCATTACGGAATACAGACAGAAACTTGTTTTATTATAAAAAAAAGTGTGAACTACCTTGAACAATTTTGAGTATCGTTTATTATAACTCTTTTAAATATTGAGATGACCAAAAATTTATATTTAAGTAGTCCACATCAATCCCCGATTAAGCTAGGGGCTTGGGGGAGGGCTATAACTTCGAACCCCAGGTCCAAGAGGACATTCTGTATTTTTTGATGTGTTAATACCACAAATCTAACGAATTGATATTATTTTTCTTAATCCGGCTCTGTGCATAGGACGAAGTCACACGTCGTGAGATTTGGCGACTTAGCGGGACGGTTATTTCCGTCTATACAACTCGTTTTTAAGAAATCTGTATATTAACAAGTTCAACTTACAAATCAATTGAAATTCCAGACAGAATTCACTGTCCTATTTAAGAAAACAAAATGTCCTACGTGTAACTTTGATGGTTTGCCAGAAAGCTGCGTCGTAAACTCTTAAAAAACTTATTTTAGACATGCTATAGTCTATTTTATACACCTGTGGTTAGTTGTCGTAGTATTAACTGATATTTGCTGCACACTGTATAAAAAAATTAACGAGTTCTCATTGATTGATTCATCATTGTACAATAGAAACAAATCAAACTACAATAATGGAAGAAATTTGGACGGTGGGTTTGCTTCTCTATAACGTAAATTCTCACTAAGAAAGGATTTTTGGTTTTTGGTTCCAAAAGAGGATGAAAATTTATATTAAAGTCCATCAATTATGAAGTTCATATTCTTTTAATTCGATAATAGTACATAATTATTGGGACACCTATTTTTTTCTTAATTATAAATACGAGGTTTGCTGCTTAGGTTTTAGGAAAGACGTATAAAAACAAATCTTAATGCATCGTAATTTTCGGAAGATAAAATTTGACATTTCGACTTTTATCTTCCAAAAATTATAAAAAAAACTAGACCTAAAGACCTAAAATGAATAACATTGAGATGAATTAATATATCCAAAGGTATAAGAAATTAAAAAATAAAAACAAATATTTATAATTGTCGTTTCCGATTGAGGAGCCTCCAAAACAAGATATGGACGGTGGATGACCCATCAATTTGACGATTTGACTGCTCAAAAACATTTTCGTTCGGACTCGCAATGTCGTGATGGAGAATAATTCGTCTTCTGCGATTGGTTTCCCTGATTTCTGACCGACAAATTCTGGTGACCATCTACTTAGAAGTGCTGAACAACTTTTGTTGGACTTGGCTTTTCTTCAAAGATCCATACAGTCGATTTTTGTTTAGTTTTGAATCTATATGTGTAGATCCATGATTCATCGGCAATCACGATTTTAAAAACACCGCTATTGAATTTCTTTGTACTAATCGACAGTAGCTTTTTGAGAACGATGAACATCAATGACGTTTTCTGGGATGACAGCCGATTTTGGACGAACTCCTCCAAATTCATCCCGTAGCGAAGTGCGATCACGATTGGAAAACCAGGCTCGTCATTGTTGGTCTAATCCACGTCGAAAACTATAGAATATTATCGTAAAATACGGAAAATATGACAATACGTTCTGAGTACGTAATTTTGGACTACAATTTTAACTCATCATAAATAAATGTTTGGAGCTATTGCTGTGTGTTTAAAACATGAAAAAACTTCGTCGAACGTCGACAAGAATCTTCACGAAGTATTGAGACTAAACGAGACTCAAAACGAGATGTAGTGTGTCCAAATATCTGTAAGCTATTTGTCAAACTTCATAATGTTTGCCATATTTCAACCCTTGTACATAAACTAGACTTATTCACAAGTAATTTTTATCTTATCGTCTATAGGGATTACACAAAACTTCCACTGCTAAAACTAATTGCAATTTTTCGGTAATGAGGTGGAATTGTAAGAATAATATAGAGTATTGAGTTCATAGTTCAGTCTATTTGGCTGGATTACGTCCGATCACGTTCCCGCCCTATAGTCCCCAGTCAATTCGCCATGTCTTTTTTCTATTGCCCGCTTTCGCTTAACGTAAATTTTCCCTTGAGAATGCGAACAGAAACGGTTTACACATATACCGCAGACTAGGGACTGATTTATGGAGTCAGATTGTGTAGTTTTTTTCTTGGAATGGAAAAGATAGAAACGAAATACGTGTTAGTTGGAAGAAGAAAAGTCCAATTCTTGTTCTTAGCGAGATGAGTGGAAAAGAATATACGAAACACAACGGGAATATCGAACAATTCTCTCTGATACTACTCATGATCATTATTTTCAAATGTTTCTCTCCTATTTCTTTATATAAACGACGTCCGTTCAATGATGTAGCCAAAACAATTTTTTCACAGAATATATCTAACCTAACATTATTTCTTTTTTTATAGTATGTATCTAAATTTGCATTTTCAAGTAATCTTTCTTTAGTTTCTTTTATTCATCTAACGTCTTATTATTCGTAGTTACTACTCTATGAATAGCTCAAACCTGTGGATATTTTCCACCAAGAATCAATCCATTTTCGAAACTTTCAACGTCACACTTGTTTGTCATAACGTTAACCACAAGGTTGTCGTTGATTTTTTCTTATTGTCATTTTTCATGTTTTCATTTCATAGTATGCCATTAAGCAGCGTTTCTGTTTCTAATAGCTCCATCCAGCATACGTACTACGGACACTAGTAAGTTCCGTTGTAAAAACTTGTAGATATAAGGTTTGTTATATTTTATCGTCTCGTTTTTAGCGATACGTGTTTGTTAATCGACTCGAAGTACACGTTTTTGATTCATCATGGCCTACAATTAAACTCACCATTTTTTTAAACCAACTTCTGGTTCAAAAACCGTCACAACATCTTCTAACCGAAAGAAAATTGGCTATATTTCTGATTGTAAAAACTCTGATAATGATTTCTATCATATTTTTAGCCAGAATTTGATTTAGAAGCATCACTTACTTAGCTGAACTTGGAAAAAAGTCTTAAACATTGTCAAACAAGGTCTTTTAAACTCATGACATCTTCAAAACAATGTCAATGTCCATTTAAATTTATTGACTGCAATTTTTTTTATGATAACATTAGAAAACTTGTCCACAGTTACGATACATTTCGTTAAGTTAAATCTACAACCATTTAGGTAATAAATTTTTTATAATCTATAAACTTGTTTTATTCAAAACCTTTCGGGGAATTTTTATGATTTATAGGAATTTCGACAATATATATTAGAGCACAATATATTAGTAATCTTAGGATTCAAAACAACACACACCCTCAATGCAAATTGCAATCATAACATTAAATATAAACGTATTTTAAAAGATCGAAGCAAAATTTTCCAATGACAGGTTATTAATCCCTGTAACGATTTATTTATAGAATAGCTTTAATCTTGGGTTTCAGAGATGTTGCGAGAAAGAATTAATCACTAATGAAGCAGAGATTTATCGATTTCCCAAGCAAATGCCAACAAAAGCAGGAAAATTAATGGAAATCATTTCTTAACCTCAAATTTATAACTGATATTCGTAGTTAACGTGATATTATAACTCATCGATTGAAAAGAGGGATCAAATCCCAATCAGTAGGAGCCGTTGAAGAACCCAAATATATCAAAATCCGGTTCAGTAGCAATCTACTGTACCTTTATTATGGTGAGTTCTTTGTAGCAGCTACCTCCAGCTCCATACTTTTCAGCTAGTGGCAAGTATTGCAGTTTTCTTTGCTCTGTGTTCTCAGGTTCATTACCTCCTACAAGGAAGATGACTTGTGATGACTTATGTCTCATAATTTATTTTTATATTGCGTCGTACATAGTGATCCATAGCACCAGCTCCAAGATCGATTCCTGTAGTATTCCCACGGTGCATACTTGTCGAATTATCCCGGATCTGATGCTCCTATTATTAAAATAGTTACATTTCACATGGTATGGGTTTACCCGCTCCGTCAGACAGTCTAAAGTGTGGTTTTATTGAAGGTTTTCCCAATTCCAGTGCTACCAACAAGCACCACCTCGTTTTTATTCTTTCTTTGATCTTTTCCATGAGCGTTTTCGTTGATGTATATATCCAGAATCCATATTGGTTATCTGATATCAATTTTTTCTCTTGTCTGCTCAATATAAGTCTTTTGTATAGTTTACCAAAGTTATTCAGCCTATACCTGGAGTTATTCGACCTCCAGTGAACTTGGATTGATCTTTGGAGCATCTTGAAGCGTTGAAACGATTTCATTTCTCAAAAAAGAGCTCTAAATCATGTTCTTTCTTTTTTTTGGCACTATATGTTTGCCACTTCATTTGTTTTGTACTGTTTTCTAGAAAAGACATGCTATTTTTGATTCCTCTTTCATGAGATCAGAAAAATCACTCCTCAAATTCCACTTTCACTTAACTGTTTGTTAAATTTGTAGGAAAGTTGTTCATGAGGGTTTACCAATAAGTGACAACAGATTTAATCCATCCTACAACAGACTATGGTGAAGATAAACCCCAATGAAACCTTTGTGAGGACGAGAGAAAGTTTTTTCCGTACCTCCTGTAAAGAATAATACCACCAGTGGTATTCGAATTTATTGTTTTATTCTCTAAGTTTGCTGTATATTTCTAATTCCAATGGATCATTCGACATCGAACCTTTCCCTAAATATCACACATCGAGTGGATGTACACCTGGAATGCAATTTCCCAATATAATGTCAGGTTATCCGTCATACTATGCGGTAGTTTCGGTTTGATATTTTAAACACGTTTTACACGGTGAACCGACTTCCTGAATATAAAATATCATCTAACCGAAAACACTTTTCAGCGAGATGATACATGGAACACTTGATCCGGACTCTCTAGTTTGGATGCATATTCAATACGGCCTTTGAGATACAATAATGTAGTCGAAAGATTCAGTTTTGCATATCTATTGTACAGGAATATTAAATATTCATGTTATAACTTCAATGTGAAGCTGTTAGACTTGAAAATACGGAATATTCATATGGAAAATTGTTTTTCATTATTATTTTTGGTTTCACGAAATTTATAATATTTCTTGTGACAATGTCAATACATCGTTTTACCTAATGATGGTTTCCTTTTTTGATATACATCTCCATATCAATGAAATGTCTCAATTTAAGTATCATGCTTTTTTTTTGACTATTCATTTTTCGTCCAACGACGTAGAAGATACTGATGTACGAGGATGGAGCCACAAGTACCTAGCCCAACAATCTCTTTTTAGTTCCATACACTTTTCAATAAGTTCGACACACTTTTTACAATAAAAATCGTCAAGCTTCTCGAAATAACCATCAACTGCTGACATCACCTCTTCATTGTTGAAAACTCTTTGACCACGGAGCTATTTTTTGGATTCTAATAACAGAAAATGATCCGAGGGGGTTATATCTGGCGAATATGGTGCATGAGGTAGCAATTCAAACTTTAATTCGTTAATTTTGGCCATTGTAATAACGGATGTGTGAGCTGGTGCATTGTCTTGATGAAACAACTTGCTTCTCAGCCAAATACGGCCGTTTTTCGTGATAAATAAGTTACTATGACTTTGTCTATTGATGGAACGGTCTTTGGTTTCTTTGGAGCCTGTTGCAGTCCATTTTTTTATTGTTCTTTCTGTTTTGGGTGTGAACTGATGAACCCACGTTTCCACCCATCTTGCGCCCAGCTTTCTCATGTCCAAATGTTCAATTAAGTCAAAGAAGCCGCCATAAAGAGACATTTTGAAGGAAATTATCATAAATTGTGATCATTTATCTAAAATACAGGAAGTGTTAAAACGCAATCCAACATTTCTAATTGAGCTACATACTGTGGAATATCCTGTTACCTACATTAGAAAAAAATTGAAATTTAAATGAAAAATTTAGTTGGTTAAACTACATCTCATCAAATTTTCGCATTTCTACATACTTCAGGAGTCTACGGAGTATATTTCTTTGAATCTGGAAAAGCATTCCAAGATTCCGCCTCACAGTATCACAATGGAAGTTAATTCCATCTATAATTTCATTCCTTAAGTTTACCTGAGTTGCAAATAATAAGCTTTCAAAATATCACCAAAAAACGAATCCATTGTATTTGATTCAGGGGAAAGTGGTGGCTAACCAAATGGACTTCCCAGACTAATCCACATATTAGGAAAAATGATTTTCTATATTATTTCGAAAGTGAAGAGGGATTCCATCGTGCATGAACCACATTTCTCTGCGAAACGTAGATTGAGAAAAATTTTGGAGAAATTTTAAGTATTGCTGACCATTCCTGCCCACAAATTAAGACAAAATCTGTATGGATTCTTTGATTGAATTGTATGTTGTTGTTTATCTCGAAGCCAATCTTGTTGGATAATCCTTTACTACCATGGCATGCACTTTTTGGATGTGAAAAAGAAACTGCTACTATACCTAACCTAACCAATTTTATGGAAACGCAAAATTAATTTTCTTTTCTAGTGCTTTTTCCATTGTTCTGTAGCTGAAACCACAGAAGGTTTCGGGTTCCAGGAAGGGCTGCTTGACTATCGGACAGGATGATGATCTCTCTAAATTGAACCAAATTGAAAAGATTTCTGCTTGAAAAATGCTTAGCGCTCTGCACAGGCTTTCAGAATGTTTGATTCTGGGCCTGTACACTTCTACTCCAGTTCCGAAGAACAGGTTTTAGATATATAAATTTATAAACCTTTTTAATGTACGACATAGAATGATGAAGTCGATTAACAACTGGTTTTATTTTGCTATATCTAAAGGTTATGGCGGTCGATAAATGTTATTATAGACCATTTCTGAGAATAATCAAATTCTGTGAAAACAATAATAAACGATAGAACATTTCTTTCCATCGAGTTTCCCAGTTTTGATCTACGATATGGTCAAGACGACGATGTGAAAGTATTCGATAACATTCAATCAGGCTTATCTCTCATTTTGTTCGATTCTGAGTGCGTTACAGATAAAAATTACCCTCATAAAAGCGAAATATTCCAACCAGAACACAACTAAGTGCTAAATCGTTGCTGCAAACAGTCGATTCGTTCGATTTTACTAGCGTTCTGGGAGGATTTTTTATGTCTTCGCGGTTGTTTTGCATTCTAAAGCTTTTATCTCTCTGCCGTTCCAATGGCATGTCGTTTATTGTATTGCGGGGTTAGTTCGAGCTCCTTAATCTTGACCTATTCGTCTGTTGTCAGCAGAGATGTTCGACAAAGCTTGTTTATTATTCATTTGAATACACGCAAAATACTTCAGCAATTGATTTCAGGATTAAGGATTGTTAATCTGGTAATTTTTCACGTGAAAAAAAAACTTGATCTTTCATTTGGTAACATTTATTGAGTAGTTAGAATAAATTTGGATGAAGACAATTGGTTTTGGAATATGAATGATCACAAATTCATGTTTATTCCATTAAATCTCACTCAGATTAGAAGTGGAAGGTTTCAGGACTCTCATATAAAAAAGATCTTCACTTTTACGAAAACATTCAAAAAGTATAAGGAAATTAAGGAAGGAAGATGCAGAAAATATCAAAGATTTGAGGAAATGTACGAAGATGTCGAAGGAAGTAAATATAGAAGAAATAGACAAGATAGTAAAAGATTTGAACGAAGATTAAATTAATTTTTTATCACTAGAAATTTGTATAAAAAAGAGTAGTAAACTAAACAAACTGTTGGGGTTTTTGTTTTAGTGAACTATGAAAAAAAATTGTTAAATCCAACAAATTGGAAGATAAAAGAAGGTGATAAGGGATGTCAATAATACTGTTTTTAAAATTGAAAAAAGATATAAGGAGTAGAGAAGATGACGAAAGGAAAGAGATATAGTAAGTGGCTGAGCAAAACCACTAGTAGGCTCAAAACCCATTCTTAGAATAGCTACCACAACTCTGAGGACTTTGCTTGGACTATAATTTCTACGACGATGAATAGACATACCTGGTACGAGATAAACAAATGGAAACATAGGCCTGATTTACTACGGATGATCCGATTTATGTTTGGATAAGGAAGAAACAATTTTAGGAAATTAAAGCCAAGATTCCTGGTTAGCTTTTCTGAAGATAACGAACTATGCTAGTGTGTAGTAACTTTGAAGACCGTTTGAGGACATATTTTGTACTGATATGTACGAAATGATCATCAAGATTACGTTTATTCTTCTTTTTCTAACTGGGTAATGGAACTGTATGCTAAATTAACCAACAGTTTTTATCCAAGCGTTCCACGGAGTCCTTTTTAAGTTTTTAGCAGCTAAAATTCTTCCTGTCTATCTGCATCCACCTAACTTACTAGATTTAGTATTATGTAACTTCTGGCTATTTTCGAAATTGAAAAATGTGCTTAAAAGGAAACTATTACTAACACTTCGAACGCTGGAACAGAGCAGATGGAAGACATCTAAAAAGAAACCTTCCAGACATGTTGAAAGTTTTGATTTAATAAATGGGATGCTAACAACTGAAAAATAAAAGGAAAAAAAGGTATTAAATAAATTTCTATATTTTCTGTTTAGTTAGAAAGCTTAGAAATTTAGAAAACATTGTTATTTTACCATAATTATTCGATAAACATATGAAGATAGTTTTAAAAGTACCTGGCCTGACCTAGAGGTAGCGGTAGTTGCTTGGAAAAATAAAAGCTGCACTAGATTCTACTCTGGGTGAGACTGTGGTACATCGCAGATTAACTGAAAATTTGGACATGTGGCATCTGAGCGCGAGATGGCATCGAACTTATCGCCGAAAAAAGTGTATGGAAATGAAGAGAAATCATGTTAAAAAATGAATATATTTTCTACCAAAATTTGTGTGTTTTCTTTGTTGGGCTCTCTATTAGAAGCGATTCACCAGCATACAATTTCATACCGTAAACTAATACCAATAATTATTGTCTTATCTTTGATTGGTGACATCGAATTTGTGTATCCGACATCAATTTTCGATAAACTAAAGTCAAATTCGAATAAATTGAGATGTCGGACTCACTATTTAAAAAGAAGCAACTTTCATTTTGTTGTTAACTATTAAAAAAATTGAAGATGCACTAAAATGTATAATTTCAATAACAAAAAAGAATCATAAGTATTAACAATGAACCAATTTGCAAATTATCATTTTTTATTAATTACGTAAGATAACAAATTTTGTGGTATCATCTTTTATATTAGAATATCTCATATCTTTTTTACACATCCGAAATACTATGAAAAATTTTGCATTAATACGTCTTATAAGTAAATATATTGAATCTATTATCTGTCTTTCTATCTGTCACGCAATTGCATTCATCCTCGGAATAACATTGATGTCCTCGATTGTAGCGAATATTCTCCATTAATATCAATACACTTTGCATCCGATTGAACCATTTATCGAAGCATTTTTACCAAATACCTCCAAAAAAAGTGATTTGAACGGCGGGTGACCAATCAATTCGATGTTTTGTTCAAAAACGTTTTTGTTTTTGCCTGTATTTTCGGAATAACAAGACATATCGCAACAGTTCCGTTAGATCATCGTGGAATGGTCAATTCTCAATGGTACACCAGCATTTTTTACCAGGAAAATTCACCACAGAAGACGAATCATTCTCCACTACGACAATGCAACATCATTTCAAATAAAAACGTTTTTGAACAGTCAAATCATCGAAGTGATTGGTCATCCGCCTTACAGTTCTTGTTTGACACACGATGATCAAAAATGAATTGCGAGGTCAACGTTTTTTCTACACCTGAAGAAGCGGTGGATGCGTACAAATCACACGAATGGAAATAATGCCTGGACAATTGGTTCGAACGCATACAAAAGTGTATTGATCTTAATAGAAAGTATTTTGAAAAATAATGAAGCCATACCTTCGTAAAAATAGGCTTAAAACAATTTCTAGTTTCTAATAAAAAAGATTACAAATCCTTTGACTGTGTTTGGGCAAATAGTAAATCCCAGTGCAGCTAGTATGAACCTTAATGTAAGAAATAGTTGAAAACAATTTATAATAAACGATTTAGGTAAGTTTTTAGCAGATTATAGAACTAAACTACTTATTGAACATGCAGGAAATTTGCGGAGTTGGGGATAATGACATACCAGTTATAAAAACAATTATTTATTGATACGAATTGTTATGAATCTTAGCTTACAAATTATTAATTGCTTAAGAATATCACGAAGAATTATTTTTTATTTTACATTATCGTTGCTTTATAATTCATACGGCTCCTTAGTATGCTGCAAATGAATAAAAACAAATATTAACTATTACAAAATAACAATGTATGACGATGAGTAAAAACGCGGTTTTTCGAATCAACGAAACTGTGAAGTAGAAAGAAATAACCATAAAATGGGTAATGATAGAATCAATATCAATAAACTAATTTGTTTTTTCATAATATAACTAATGAGTAATTATAACAATTGATTTCAACACTACACGCTTTCAGAAAAATTTCCCAAACTAATTTGAAGTAATCGAGTTCTTTTTTTATTAGTATATTGTAGCGGCTAAGTACTATTATATAAGCTTATCCGGCAGCGCAAATAACCAAGGATCTAAATGTACAACACCATAATAAATCTCATAGTTTTGCTAAACGATTCACAAAATCAAAATCTTTAATTCAATGTCATTTTATAGTAGTGAACTAATTTATGTACGCCATCGGTATAATAGACCCCTTTTTTAAGGTCTTTGATTGGAAATCGTTAACTGATAATCCTAATGAGGGAAAGTATGAGAAATTTTGAATTTATTTGACCGTCAAGGACACTGCTACGAATTTGGGAAATTTTTGTACTGCGGATCCAAAGAATCTGTTACCTGTTATTTTGGCGACCATGAGTTATGTGAATGAGTCATAACAAAGTGAAAATTCATAGTTTCTACATCTAATTTTAGCATAATAAATAAATAAAACAGTTGCGACTGCATGTTAGTCAGCTATTTTTTCCCTTAAGAAGTCGCTTTCACCTTTAACCTGCCTCATATGCTGAGTTAGTTGAATTTCAAAATAACGAGTGGTACTTACATGGTGGAGGGCTGGGAACTGAAACAGAAAAATTGAATAATTTAATCCAAACGATAGCAAAATAATTATACAATTGAAAGTAAGTTGTGGATTGTTTGGGGGGTCGTTGTGGCTTTTCATCGGCTCTATTTCTGTATCTTCAAAAATATTTTCTTCTAAGTCTGTGATTTCAATGGTATTTGACGGGATAGTGACCTTTCAGAAGACCTACCACGTTTGTGGTGTCGTATTTTCTTATGCCTAAAGTATTTTCCCATTAGTACTTCCATCTTGGCTTCCACGTCCACTCAATAGCCTTCGAGGCCGCTTGGTTATGGAAGATAATGTAAATATGCTTTCTAGACAGGTTCCTATCTAAACCTTCTTGAACATACAATTTAGCAACTCGAAAAATAAGAAGTGATTCTCCTAGTGGAGTGGTTTGGTTGAAGAGACGCAGTTCATTGATCCATCATTGGCGTTTATTGACTACCATTTTGAATGGGATCTCTGTCTCAATCAGTTAAGTGAAGGAAGTGATATTTAGAATAACGAATTTAACAATATTATATTGATTAGATGTAGAACACGATTAGAAGCAGTCAAATTTTATGGAATTGGTGTTGGATCGATCGAAGTACATTAAAACTCATTAAATTTGTTTGAAAAAATGATCACAAACACTCACCACAATCCGAATCATAGTCGCAAGTTAGTATCTTTTGATCCCAAAACTCGCCTGAAGGACAATCCATTAAATAAGCAATACCATTAGAACACATATAGAACTTTGTACAATCGAAAGGATACGGGAAATACTGATGTTCGTACGTGCATTGTGGTGTGGTGTAAGGTCCTGGAGCTGAAGTCGTCGTACTTATCGAACTTGTAGTTTTCGTAGTTTTTGTACTTGTAGGTTTACCTAGAGGATTGGTGAGCAAAGTATGAGAAACAGCGTTTTCGAATTTGAAATATTACATCTTTCAGAAAACAAAATGTTTTTTACATAACAGTAAAGATAGTATAATCTTGA
Organism: Diorhabda carinulata; assembly: GCF_026250575.1. NCBI lineage: Eukaryota > Metazoa > Arthropoda > Insecta > Coleoptera > Chrysomelidae > Diorhabda > Diorhabda carinulata. The sequence goes on from NC_079468.1 coordinate 22,995,650, forward strand.
ATTCGTCCAAATTATTAGTACCAATCAATATTCAGTGCTTTCCTGGCCTTAATAACAGCTTCGAATCGATTTTTCATGGGTCGAATAACTCGATTTTTCCGTTTTCTTAACTACGCTCTGGAAAATCCATGGCGACGGCTTCGACATTCTGTAAATACTACCGTATGGAACCATCAGTATGTGGACGGGCATTAGTATGAAGTTTTCGCCGTTGAAACTGACGTAGGTAACGACGTAATCCCCTAAAAACTCTTCTGTGTTCCAATACAAACCTAAACCTCTTCCAAAAGCTATGCAAATCTTTCCCCAGGTCTTCTGTAGAATTGTCATCTTCTATGGCTACCATGCATGCACGCTCTGGTTCCGTCTGAGAAAAAAACCGAGCCCCATTGATTTTCAGTCCACTTAACATGTTCTGGCTTTTTTAGTCAAAAGTTTAAGCCAATGAGTTGCATCAGGAAAGATGATTTGGATTCCACATAAAACGCTTTTTATTTATGTACGTTTCTAGTTGAAAATTTTTTACTTTCAATTTCTGAAGACAGACTGAAAGGTTGTAATTCAAAATTTAACTATAAAAGGAATTGACACAATTTTACATGCATCAGTCTGAATAATACGTACCGGTAGACGATGTATTAGGAGGATACGGGATAATGTTGGCTGAAAATTAAAAGAAAAAGATTTAATCGAATATATAGAATTCTCGTATCGTGATTTTTGTTTCACAACAATCCGTTACCCTAGTTTTAAGTCGCCACTATACAAACTATACAACAACGGCTAAACTGGTTTGTCTACAGAAACGGTAGATATGACAATCGAAAAAGTAGGGTTCAAGGTAAATAGCTGACGTTAACTTTTAGCGCATGTCAAGTTTTTTTTTGTAGCAGCACTGGTCTCGTCACTTTATAGCCACACCTCGTATATATATATATATGACAGTATATAATGATAGATCATTCAGTAAGTTATTTTTTTAGATTTAAGATTATCATGTGATAAGATAACGTTAATACGCAGCTTATTTTCAACAAGGAGATTTCTGATTGATTTATTGATAAAATTATCGTAGTCATGCTGAAAACTTTAAAATACTCTGATACCATAACTGGACAATTTTTTGAAATTCTTTTTAAATCGTTCATCACATAGCATAGGATAATAGTCCTGTCAAATTAGACCAAAAAATAAGAGTGAAGCTACATAAGTTCCCATCAAGCTGGAAATCAGTAAAATTGTTTAAAATACTGGATTAAAAAGAGAAGTTACTGCCTATTTGACGAGAAATCTATGGATTTAATCGTTAGAAAAACAATTGTCATTAGGGTAGTCAATCTATTACTCGACTTCTTTCTTGAAACTTACTGAAAACTCCCTATACACATTTTGTGATATACCAATCGCTGTGATTGCGACAATTTAAAATATCTGACGACGTATTGAGAGGTTGAGGTATTTCGAATGAATAAAGTCAAAATCAGACAAAAAAGCAAAAAAAAATACACCAAAAAATACGAGAGAAGTTTTGGCTAAAGCTAATTACAAGTCTGTTTGCGAAAATCGGGCAGAAATTCCAAAATAGATAAGAAATATGTAAGCAACAATCTAAAGGAACAAAATGTAGTTCAAAAATCAAGAAAATCGAATCGAAATCTTTATCGACGACGGGAATGAAATGCAGAGTGTCCTAACTGAAGCCAATGAAACATTTTTGTCGAATTTTGAAACAAAACGTTTATTCTAAAGGCTCAGAAATAAGAGACAATTTTGAGCAAACTGTGGCGAACGCTAGATTCAGTAATTCATAATTAAATACAATATTTAAAAATCAAAAAATTAGGAAAGCGGGTACACTCGGTACTGATTCAGTTATACAAAATGTGTATAACTATTATTTCATAGAGTACAAATAATTAAATTAAAAGAAACAGTTTGTATAGAGGACAGCAGTCAACAACTTTTGTTTCAACATTTTTTTCAATTCCTTCACATTTTACACGACGATTTTCTCTTATCTTCAACGATTTCTGGGGTAAACACAGCGGGATGTCGAGGTTCGTCAAACCGCCCAAAACATTTTTCCAAAAACTGATGACATTCATTTGGATAAATGCTTGTTTGATAATTATGATAAGTCACCTGAATCGAATTAAATTTTATCACAAAATATCACAAACTCAAATCTATCACTGAAAATACAATTTTAGAGTGATTAATTTTTGTTTTTGTATGATAGTTATCTGTAGATAACATTTCGAAGCTTATATGTAAGAAAATGTGAAATGCAAATGACAACTTTAATACTATTGATGCTACCAGCTACGAATCATAAAACATCACGTTCGAGTCGATAAAATCATTTACATACTTACAGCAATCGACATTGTCACTTTCGTCGCAAGTTTTCTCATCATCGTTCCAAAGGGAATCGTCGGGACATGTCAGTGTGTAAAGGACACCTCCATAGCACTCGTAAAACTTTTGACAGTCGTAAGGATAGAAATAGTAAGCAGTTTCGTTGTTGCTACAATCTGGATCTATTAAAAAAAATAGTTTGATCTCAAATTTAATTCTTTTCACACATTTGTCCATGTAATTATTTCCAAATTTGGGCTATAAAAACTTTTACTATTACTGTTGATAACTTTTTTTGGTATATATAAAATAACTTTGTTATAAGACTGGTATTAGAATGAAAAAAAGGAAAACTCACCTGGGAATGGTATTATATCAGCTGAAAATAAAAAAAAATAAACACGTTATAAAAATATCTAGTTAAATGTGAATTTGGAGCTTGTTTTTCATCAGGTTTTTATAAATAATCTCACACACTGTGAAAAGGGTTCTAGATTATGTCATTGGAAGCTGCGGGTTCTAAATAGGTCAGACCTCAAATCCTTTTAACAGGTTTTCAAGATTATTTCCTAAATTATGAGCCATAAGATCTCATATTTCTGATCTCTCATGATGTGGCTAACATTGAATTACTCCTGAATAATATCTACGATCTTCTTCATCTTGTGACGTGTTGGATGATTTGTATGATGATATCTGCATCCTACGGTGGGACCACATCTTCGTTCCAAGTCTCTATATTATAGTCTGAGAAGCCATAGCCATTGAGCATCCGTGTTCTCAACTCTAAGCTCTGATCTCGACGACATAGAAGCTTTTTGATCTTCATAAACAAAACACAGGTTCTCTCGGTTAGATTAATTATTTCTAAACATTAATCCATGGAAAAGTTAACACTTTGGTGAAATGATTCAACATGTTTTTGAAGAGAAGTTTAGAATAAATTGCAGAACTCTTATTCTTTGGTGGAGATTTTCAATATGTAGACTTTGAAAAGGAGTGGAGATAAAACACTCCTTGCTTCATTTCCATTCTATTTTTTAGTTTGAATTGTACGGTACAGTTTCATTATTACTTTTATATCCCTTATGTTGAGGTTTTTTCGTTCCAGGGCTTGTATTAATTGTTTGTGTCTCAATTTAACAAATGTATTAACATAACCGATAAAACAATTTGGTTTATGTGAAAAAATCGCTGCGTTTCTAAACATTTCTTGTTCCAAACTGTATATTTGCTGCAGTTTCTTTAGCTTTTTAAATTCTTCATTGTGTGACTTCAGGAAAAAGCTTCAACAACATTTTAGCAAACGTAAATTGAACGATCTAATCTAGATGTTGTTCCTCAAGTGGAGCATCTGCAGGTAGGTCGTCAGGACCAGAAGCTTTTCCATCTTTAGGTGATTCAATTGCTGCTTTTACTTCTTCCTAGAAAATGAACGCTTCTATTGTTATTGGTATTCATTTCTTCTAGTTCTTAGGTAGAATCCATTGATCTTTGATATCCAACACAATATCCCTTCCTTTATCTCTAAGGATTCATGATCTCTGTCATTGTCCAGATTTGGAAAAATCTCTTTGGCTGGTGTACCATTTAGAATTGGCCGTTCTACGCTGCTCTAGTCGAACGATAACATCTAATCGACACGAGCTTTTTATTGAGTAAATGTTAAATTAAGCGGCATCCAACGCGAACAAAACTTTTTGACAGCCAAATGTTCAAATAATTTTGAATGTATACGAATGGATCTGATGCCCAGGTATGCCTCAATCTCACGATATTTCACATGCAATATCAGTTAACGCACAGCTTCGATGTTTTCTGGACGATGAAGTAGATGAAAACTAATAAAAAACGATGATTTAAAACTTCAGTTAGAATCCTTTTTTCATGACGATATACTTGGAAAACCAAAATAAAAAAAGACAGTAAGGTGTGAAACTTTGAATATTCTTCTAAATAAGCTTCTTCGATGTTAATATTCTATTGTTGTAATACTTACAGCAGTCGACGTTTTCCTGAATGTCGCAAGCTTTAACTTCATCATTCCAGTACAAATTATCCGGACATACTTCAAGTTCGAGCTGCCCGTTCTCGCAAGAATAATATTTTTGACAATCATATGGATAATAACGATAATGATGTTGTCCGTCTGTACATTCGTCTTCATAAATCTTCAGCAAGTTTGAAAAGTTGATGTAGTTGTTATGGCCGAAGCCACAACTTATAACTGAAAGAAAAAAATACCTAACGCGTCTGATTCCTACATTTGGAAAAGATAATACTAAAAACAGATATTTTTTAGATTTTATTTGCCTTTGCAGCTCCCATAGTCGAACTATACCTTAGATGTCACTGGACTTGGAAGAAGTCTAGACCACTAGGTCAAATTCTATCTTTCAGTGCGAGAGGTTTGTTTGTTTGAGTAGTTTCAATCAAAATTAGTTTTGATTAAGTGTTTGCATACTAGTTCCTAGTAAAAAGAATGCGATATATCCAAAGAAAATTCATAGTTACATTTGAAATATGAAGAAATTCTGTGAAGGAAATCCGTGAGAAGAAACAGCAGGTGGTGGACTGTTTAATGATGCTGCAGTATTTGATCGAAAGAAGAAAGGTGCAAAAATACCAAAAGACAGTAATTTTGGCAATATTAAGATAATTAGAAAAGATACCTGATGGATATTACAAAACTAACATCACTAGGTAGAGGTATAAAGCTTAATGAGAAATTTCCTCAATTTCTTATTTCCTAGACCTCTTTTATATGGTTTTGTCGATTGATTTTAGGTCTCTATCAAATATAATTTCGTCCAAAAGCATATAACGTCGACGTTTCGACTATTTATACTCTTCATCAAATTTTTTAGAATATGACTAGCGCGTTATTTAAATTTTTAGTTGCTGCCCAACATTGCGGAAGATCAACATGTTATTCAGCGATGAGACACGTTTTCATTTGAACGGATACGAAAATCGCCAAAATTGTAGTTTTTTGGACAAAAAAAAGAGTCCAAATACCTCATACATAAATGCCCGTTGCGCGAGTTGTTTCTAGAATAGGTGATTTCACGAAGAGGCGATATTGAATGGCCACCTGGAAGCACTGACTGATTTTTTCTTGTGGGGTTATTTTAAGAGCGTCGTCCATGAGAATTTTCCACGAAATTTGACAGATTTGAGAAATAATATAGAAGGAGAGATCAGGAGTATTCTTCAACCACATATTTTAAAATGTACGTAAAAAGTTTGAGGAGTGCCGTCAACTACAACAAATGACTATTATACTTTTTTTTCAACTAAAGCAGTTGGGTCGTTATGAGACACCCTGTATGTTTGATATAAGTAATGAGATATGTTACTTACAGGTATAAAAATAGCAAATACTCAACACTACTCTCATTGTATTTTCCGAACTAAACAACTGATTAATTTACAAAACAACACAATGTATATATATATAGACGTTTTTCGTTGAAAGACAGGTTAAAGCTTCATTGATAACATTATCAGTTAATGCAGGAAATGTGAGGAATTTCTGAGATTCTATCAAGCATTGATCAATTGTTTCAACGATAATCTGAAAGACGAAGATTAAAACTATATTAAAGATAAGACAATCAATGTATCAATTGTTTCGAGGAATTTCCTTCAACCATATTTCCAAACAAAAATCATTTTGATCGAAATTTGAATAAAGTGAACTTTATCTTAATTCTGATACTTAATATATAATACACAATTCAATAACGTTCTACAAGGCCATGTTCTACAAGACCTTAATCAAGCCTTTGGTAGAGTACGATTGAGGCACTATAGAAGACAATTTTAGATCATAAATATCGGGAGATTTTGTAAAATAACAGTGTTTCGTATAATTTTCGGCGATTCGGCAACGCCGCATAATTTAGTTGTACTACGTCAACCGTCGAGAAGTAAAAACGTTAATTTTTCAACAGCAATAATTTTCTATTATTTCAACCCGCGAAAAAAGTATAGGATAACACATAAAATGGTCCTTCGAGTCGGAAAAATAATCCCAAAATGGGAATGCTGGAAAAATTAATATAAAATGAGAATTTTAACTGAAAAGATCCAATGAATGGTCATAACCAAAGATCCGAATAGATAACGTAGACAACGATGTAATACTACAAACGATGAAAAACAGTTAACTTGGGATAGCAATTTCAAGGTAGAGGGATTTATTGTAGGATATTTAAGAAAAACAATATGAAATAACAATATAATGATCATACAGTGCCTAGAATGAGAATTTAAGATTGTAGAGAAGAATTAGGAAATCAGAATTGTTCAGGATGTGAACGAGTCCAGTTGGACAAAACAGGACACTAGACAGTCCATTGAAAAAAAATGCCACTAGTCAGGAAGAGGCTAAGAATGCGAAATTAAAAAGGATAAGGTCCTTTTATGAAAAGAAGATTTGTATTTCATATATGTAGAATTTTTTTTCCATGTCCATTGCTTTGTCACATTTTGGAAAAGTATATTATTATTATTATCAACAATTACAATACTTTATGTCATTTTATCGAATAATTATACAAATAAGTCTTAATATAAGTATAACCCATAGGATTCTATGGTTTTAACAATAAAGCTTCTTTAGACCTTGATAAAATCATTCTTTGGAATTAAATGGAAAAAAATTGTCCCACTGTATCTGCTTTGGATTCGTATCTAGTTTTTCCCGGACAAGAATTCCGCCATGGATCTTAATAAATAGTAATCTAGCCGTGCAAAATCAGGACTAAATGCTGGATGATACGGTAGAAGTTCAATCTGAATCTGGATAGTTCTCCAACAAATCAGCTGTCAACGATATACCTCGACATGGTTAGTTACACTATCTGGAATTATTTCGAAAAACACCTCATAAATCAAAAATAAGACTATATATTTTCATTATAGTTTTACAAATTTTATTTCATACGAAAATACTCGAAGTACAACTTGAAAGTACGATTCAACTGTCCCTCCTATACATAGAAATCGACTAGAGTATGACGCTTTGTTGATGGCCTCACATACGACCCTTTTTTGAATTCTTATAATCGAATAAATTTATTTTTTATACATTATAGTTTGTTGATGCTATTTCATTGTTTTATATCATTAATGACAATTTAATCTAGTTTCTAAATATTGAGATATCTGTCTTATATAAACAACCTCATGTTTAATATTAATTCTTCACATTTCTTGGTATTTTAGTATTGTGAATTTGATTTTATTGAAATATTTTGATAATGTATTATCCCCTTAATTTGCTATTTGATGTTTGTTATGAAAATTCTTGTACATATATTAGTAACGTAAATTGATGTTATTCAATATTTTGAACAATCCCTTCGTTAAGAGTTGAAATTGTCGGAGCTTTTGGACGTTTAAATCAAAATACTTTTTCTAGTTCTAATCATATGTATTTGAGAATTATTATTACAGAAATTTCACTCGAATATTTTGGTTAATAAAAATGCGAGTGACCAATGGAATTTTGAATCTGTATTCAGAAGTTTTATTCAGAAACACTTTTTATTGGTGTTTTTTTTTTGTTTGTATTAATCTTTTGTTTTTGTCAATTGATATTTTCTCCGTGTTTGTTTTTTAAATTTTGCTTTTTCATTTGATCTCCAAGCAGTTTGTATGAATTTTCATTTCTAGTTTTCTTTCCAATTATACGTTATAGTAGTTCGAGTGGTGCAGTTTGAAGACACCTCCAGTTATTGCCATTGAACCTCTGTATGTTGTATACGTGCCTTGGTAGTAGATTTCACACGCTTGCAGTTCTTCCAAGAAATAAATCCCGATTAATTGCCGTTCCGGGCATCTTCAAGCGAGATCGGTGCTCATGAACCACGTCTGTCTGTCGAGTAGGTTCTGCTGATACGGCCCTATTGGGGATTATGTTGGACAGTTCAGAAAAACATCTGTCCTTATAGTATCTGTAAGACAGAGTGTCCGATCAGCGACTTTTTTACTTTGTTCTAAGCTGTCCAAGCTTCTAGTCGACTCCGAGTCGAATTGCTTCGAGCATCTTATTGATGGATTTGGAAACTGAGCTCCAAATGTGAGAGCAATAGTCTAAAAATGAACGAATCTGGATCTGAAGCTTTGCGATTTAGGTCTTAAAGAGGACTCCAAGTATTTATCAAGCTTAGCATCCAAAAAACAAATTTGAGGTGATGGTGCTTTAAATGTCCGTATCGTTTCATATTTATTATCATATTATACGTAGGAGGTAGAGGTTATATTAATCAAAATACCTGTTTTACATATATAATGATTTATTATTATTAAATTTGATTTATTCTCATACACGTATTGCGCTTGAAAATTATCAATAATTATTCTGGCCACGGAAATTTGGTTAATTTATCATTCAGGCTAGTCTCTAATAACCTAAAAAAGAAAAAAGAAAAAACATCATTAATTTTCAATTCTCCCCCGGAAATACGATCTTCGAAACTCGAAATTCGTTCATTTGCTCAACCATTGCTTGGCATATACGAAGTAAGATCAAAAAATACGATGATTAAAGTTTTTGTAACAGAAATAACTTACAAATAATTCACGAACGTACGTGGATTACGCTGTATACTTTGAGATACAACAAAATTACAAGCAAAGAATTTATTTGTCTTTAAATTAATCACCAACCGAGTTCTCTATATGATTCTGAGTTTCTACTCCCATGCAGCACCCAGCAAGTTACCATAATCCACATATAAGTACGGTATTTTCAGTTAGAAGATATTGAATTTTATTCGGGAGGAAAAACATATTCAAAAACTAACCGAAAAATCAATTTCACCATCTCGTAAAAGCGAAAAACTATTAATTGAATTCAAACGGAAAATTTAGGGATCAAATAACATTTGCAACATCGAATTTGTAGCTTAACACACAATATACTTCTTTTTCAACTTCTCATTCATGCTTCAATATCTCTAAACAACTTAATAAACTTCAAAGTTATAATATCTAGCGGTACTTACTTGGTGAAGGTGAAGGAACTGAAAAAAAAAACAATAAATTAGATCTGAATATTCATATTTGAATCACTCAGAAATATCTGAGAGTAGATCTTTCAATTGTTGAAACTCCAAGCGAGAGAGACTTTGAAACTAGACTCCAAAAGAAAACTGTATTTCAGCAAGGACTGCGAATATCTAGGAAACATTCTGGACAGTTAAATCTCTTGGAAGTACCATCTAAGTTCAACAACATCTCAATAACTGCTCGGGTCTTATTTCTACTAGATAAGATATCTTCAAACCTAGGCTTAGAATTCTCTGATCTAAAATAAGAGGACCTGCAATAAAGCAATGAAACGCCAATGCAGTTCTGAAAAAACTTGAAGGACTTCAACAGATTACCATCAGTGTGCAGCCTTCCAAAGCTCACTACTGGATAACATATATATTTAAAGTGGCAATCTCCTAAGCAGAAGTATACAAGACGAATGAACGTGAATCTAGAAAGGTACGCTTCTGATATGTGATCCAGATTACTGCGTAAGATGTTGACCATAGTCTGCAGATCACCGTAAACAGACAGATGGTTTACTAAACTGATTTTGTGGGAGTATATAAACTGAACGGTTTAAAGACAGTGGAGCTGCTCTGGATTCTCGAACATAAGTTTGCTAAATACTGTCACAGCAAACCATTTCTACCAAATACCGAAGGCTGTGAATTATATTGAAGGCCTGCTTTATTAAAACTTACAACCACCGAATATCCCCTAAGAAGAAATGCAAACTTAGTTGTTATCAGTGGAAACAACATGACGGGTTTTCGATATCAGTGCCCTCGATGGTACGTGGCAGAACTAATTTATTTTCGCGGCGCATTTCAATTTACAATCCAAGAAAACCTAGTAGACTTTACAACGTCACCTTTAAAACTTCAAATTGTTTTTCAATTTTGATATTATGGCTGTTGTATATTGAGGAATTTGATAAATTACCATTTCCTGTTAAACAGTCGAAAAACCCGATTTTTGTTTATCAAAACGACTAATTTTCTCTGTAACAATGAAGTCTGAGAAATTTTTCTATTGAAATTTGTAAAATCACTCTTTCCAGAAATGTTGAACACTGAATATTAAAAAGATTTTTCCAATTTAGAAGAACACACATGAGGAAAATGTTTGGGAATTCGAAACAATGATTATATATTTTGACAATTGACATTGACAGTAATAACACGTTTTCATTACACTAGCGCTACGATTGGTAAATGGCAGAACTGAATTTTTGTTCTTATTGGGTTCATGGAGTTTCCCAAACATTTCTTTGATTTCAGTATATTGAAGTTGAAATTAATTGTGGGAAATACTCACCACAGTCAGTATTGTAGGGCCAGTCGCAGGTTTGTACTTCATTATTCCAAACTTCTCCAGCTGGACAATCCATTAACATCGCTTTACCGTTAGAACACTCATAATATTTTGAGCAATCATAAGGATACGGGAAATACTGATGCTCATAAGTACATTCCGGAGTTGTGAGAGGTGTTGGAGCATTAGTTGTAGTTGTTGCCTTAGTTGTAGTTGTTGCCTTAGTTGTAGTTGTTGCCTTAGTTGTAGTTGTTGCCTCAGTTGTAGTTGTTGCCTTGGTTGTAGTTGTAGGACTAGTTTGCGTTGTAGGACCTGTAAAGTTGAATAGAATAATTTCAGTTTCTTAATTTATCGATTATTATTACTTTCTAGAATAGTTGAGAAATTCTTTTTGGGTATTGATTGACTCATAAGCTACGTAGATAGTCTATAATTAAAAGTAATTAACGCAAAGTAATAGTGAAAGTAGTGATCGGTTAATTCAAATAAAAAATATAATTAGTGATAAATTTAAGACACAGTGTGTATCTATTCGCCCGCCCTACCGCTAGAAATAGTTTAAATAAATGAAAAAAACACTACATACCTGGAGATGATGAACTGGATGGATATGGAATTATATCAGCTGAAATAATAAAAAAAAAAACAGATTAATACAAACAAAACATCATATCATTGTATAAATAGATATAATTCTGTGTATCTGTTCAATCGTTTAATTGTTATTTCAATTACAATAATATTTGATCATAACTGATACTAAGATGTCGATAAAATAAAAAAATACATTTCAGAATGCATAACACGTCGTTATGATATATAATTCAGAGCAGTGATTCTCGGAAAATATTTATATTTGAGAAATTTTGAGAAAAGCTCCTTAAAGAAGAAGAAATTTCTGATGAAAAGTCCCGACTCCCGGAACTTCATCTCTATTATTTAAAATTTTATTGTAATTTGTAATTATTTTCCGTAACCTAACACACACACACACACACACACACACCAATGTGTACTAACTCTAATATATTTCCCAGCTTTCAAATACTTTTTTTATATCTTATTTATACTTTAATATTGTATTTAACCTAATTTCAGTCCCAGACGATGAATATAGTTAAAGTTTTCGAAAGCTCGGAAATATATTAGAGTTAGTACACTTTGGTGTTTAATTTTACCACAATTCCACTACGAAAACGCTTAAGATTAATTTTTCACGGGTCAAATACGTAGCACTCATCAATTAAATATAAATTAGATATAGAAACTATAAAAAATAAAACTTTTTAAACAAAATTCTATTTTTATTTTATTCTTATTTTGTTATCCATGGTGTGAATGATCTATTGAAAACGCAAATTGTAAGTGTAAATATCATATTTTGATACAGTCTTGAAGAAGTCAAATTTTCATTTGTTTTTAAAAAATTATAACTAATTTTAAATCATAAGTCACATTCTTTGGAAGAAATTTCGAACTTTTTTGAGTAGCAGCTCTCTAAGAAGCTATTTCGAAATAATAACCACAATAGGATTAGTATTTAAGACAGCATAAACATGCATGGTGTGTTCTTAACAGTCTTGACATCCTTTATTTAAATACGTTTTTTGTTTATAGGTTAATTTTAGTGAAGCGTGAGCTTTACTCAGTTTTTCAGTTTTTAAAACGTGTCATGGTGTCATAAAGTTTTTTAGACATGAAAGTATGGACAGATAAAACGTTATCGATATCTCATTGTATTTTTGTTAGAAAAAAAATGAAAATTCTTGTTGAATAATGTAACTAGAGGAATTTAAAAAAACATTCGTTTCCACTATAAACGATTATTTGAATAATAACCTTTAGGTTAATAAATAATAAAATAATAATAGTAAAACGTTAAGCTAGAGTCAATAAAATCATTTATATACTCACAGCAATCGACATTGTCACTTTCGTCACATTTTTTTTCTTTATCGTTCCAAAGCGAATCGGCAGGACATGTCAGTGTGTAAAGGACACCTCCATAGCATTCGTAAAACATTTGACAGTCGTAAGGATACATGTAGTAAGCAGTTTCGTTGTTGCTACAATCTGGATCTGTTGAAAGATAAAACTAATTTATTAAAATACACATTTCCGAAATTTTCATAGAACTTTGGAACGTATAATATTTCCTAGAAAGTACCAACACAAAGAGCTCCTCACACAGAACAAAACTTGTTTATTAACCATGTTTGACTATTTTTATTTATGATCAACCCCTTGCGATATTTATTATTCCATTATTTTTCTATTCCCAAAGTATAATTTCTTTTCAAACTTTCACTAATGAGCTCAAGCTCATAATCAGGTGTTTGGAATACTACTGATGAATCTAATTCTACCTTACGTGGAGGTTGAGGAAGATGATACCATCATCAATCTTCCTTTGGGTTACACGATGGTTAAAGTGACGAAGATTCACGATCTCGTATTGGAATATCGTCGATTGAAGAAGTGCGAACATTCAAAACATAGCTTGGATCATAATCTGCAGGAAATTTCAGGCGTTTGCTGATTCCATCCAAAAACAGCAACCGTAAGATTATTTTACATTGTGCAACAAATAACCTTCTGCTGTTCATATTTTTTCGCCATAGATCTGCATATTTACCGAAAAGTTTTCTAATATACATTCCTCACTGGTAATGGTAAAACTACTTGATCTAAGCCCAAACATAACAAATCACCTCCACGTCCAAAGATCCCAAACACTAAAATAACTTTTGCCAATAGATGTTGTTCATATGAAGCTTCGCTTAAAAATGTGATTACTTCTTTTGCCTTTAATAGCCTGATCTTCAAAAAAGCAATCAATCAATTTGAAGTCTGATTGAAGACAACCAATCAGTACAACATTATACTGAATTTCAGATCTCAAAATCGTGGTAGAATGAGCTTGGCGAGGTGGGGAAGCTGCTACTTGCTTAACTGACTGACTTTTTGTATCAAATAGAATAACTATCAGTAGCAAAACGAGTTGAGTATAACCGCGTGTACTAGGCGATTCAAGAATGTATACTGAAAGCAAATTGATGTCAAAAAAGGGCCCAAATATCAAAATCAACAAATTATCTCTAAGAATAAATCGTCACTAGAAATCCAAAGATGATCTCTGGTATAAAAAAATGTGGAATTGGAAGAAATGCGATTGGTTGGAATACCAAGGAAAAATAATTATTAATCATTCCAATAGATCGACCGTGCTTAGTCGATTGGTCAAAAGTGGTGTACAAGAAAATAAGCTAATAAAAATTACTGGTCACAACAAAACAAACTCAATAAAACCACAGATCTCCGCCTACGGCTTTGGTCTGTTTCCAAGCAATCAAAATCTGGATTTTATTAAGGTCCCTGGGTCATTCCTACTGAATTTAAAATGTCCTTACACTAATTATCCTTTTGTGTCGTTGATCACATGTCCAGAAACTGATTTTCCCGTATTTGTATGACTTTGTCATGAAGAAAATAGCACTTGACTTACGGAAATGGTCCGCATTCTTTGAAAAACGAACACTTCTTCTGTAAACCTTGAGGCTTATCAATAAATGAAGTTATAGTATCAAAAGATTGTTTTTTAGTATTGTACTTGAATAAAAAAGAAATACTCACCTGGGAAAGGTTTTATGTTCGCTGAAAAAAATAAAACTAGTTAACAAAATTCTCAAATATTGTATACGTCGTAAATATCAAGATTTGAATGTTAAACGAAAAACTGGAACAAATTTGTAACAAATATACAGGATGTTTCTAAGTTTATGCGACACAATTCAATTGAGATGAATTTTTTCTATAACAAAATTTGCTCGAACCAACCCATTCCGTGATATTACCTTTAATGTTGGTGACTGAGATTGATTTTTAAGGCTACGTTCATGTATTTTGGCCAGAGGTGGTTATTTCCAGCATTTATTACGAATTTTATTACATTTTACTGTTTTCCACTCAATTTATTGGAAAAATCATAAATTATAGTGTCCAGTTTTCTCTCTGTAGCTATTGGTTTCAATTCAACAATAAAAAATCTTTCTGAATAACATCAAGGATTCCAAATTATAATTTTATTTCATAGAACTCCATCTAATAAAAAAGTTTCGATAGGAAATAAAATAAGGGTATAGGTTTACCATCGTGTAATATAATAGGAATTTCGAAATTTCTAGCACTACTGAAATTTAAAAAAAAAAATAAACTCAATTCTAATCATCTACTTTTAAGTGAGGGCCGAAGAACTTTTGTTTATAGAAAAGATACATCTCAATTTTGAATAAGCAGTCACCTCCTGTCGTATGGATTTAGAAACATCCTTTATATAGGAGTTTTTGAAAATATCGAATCTCTCAGACATTGAGCTTTATCTAAACTATACTCCAAGAAAACAGATCCAAGTTAAAGTGTTCGATGGATTCAAACAACTTAATATTCTCATCAAAAACTTGTTTAAACGCCGAATGTTCAGCTCGTTTGTGGGACCAGTTGATCGGGCTCTAGATGAGGATCAGCTAAACAGCCAATGGACTCAAAATCCATTCTTGACGTAACCAAGAACAAGCCAACAAGATGTGTCTTCTTCTTTTCTAACTTATCAACTGCTCTACTTGAAGCGGCTATAAATTCAATGGATGACTAGTCTTTTAGCCAGACGCGAATATCTGAGACCCCATTTCTATATTATAGACATTATTTGAAAATGTAAATTGTTGTAAATTGTTTCATTTTTAGTTTTAGTTTCATTTTATTTTGTTCAACTAATGATTCGAGTTTAAACATTAGTGTAGAGGTCCATTCATTTCAAATTTATGACTAATTCTCCTCAGGTCTAGTTTAATCCCTTTCTAGGAGCTCTGCGTTATTTAATAACTTTATTACCCTGGTTTTTCTCAAGTATAGACATATTTTAGAAGATATTCAATCGACCTAACTTTGTTTTTTTTTCTCTAACCCCCCATAAATTCGAAAAAAACTTCGAGTCGCTGTTCGTAAGGCAGACAAATGATATCCCGAACGTTCTTGGTGTATAGGAAAGAAAAAAAGCAAACTAGGTCAACTTTGGGCAAGACTTTTAGTTCGCCTAGTGACGTTGAAAGGTGCCTGATTGACTTTTTGATATTCTCAAATAGGTAGAACGGCCTATCAGTAAGCCAACTTTGAATTATGATCGGAAACGAAAGAAAAAATTTAATCCCAATTTATAACTGTTTAATTCAGCTTCAACACTTTAGCAACATTTAAAGAAGCTTTGAAATTATTATTTCGTCTTTGAATGGTTCAGTAAAATGAATTTTTCTCTAATAACTCTAATTTTGATCTAGTGGAAACTATAAACTCAGTCGGTATGAGCGATCCATAGAAACATCCGTTAAGATGTTATTTTGTATAATATGATTATTTAAATTTTGACTTTCTAATACTCACAACAATCGACATTTTCTTTGACATCGCAAGCCTTGATGTCTTCGTTCCAATATAAATCGGATGGACAATCTTCAATTTCTAGTTTACCGCTTTCACAAGAGAAATATTTTTGACAATCGTATGGATACCAGTGATAATGATGTTGACCGTCCGTGCATTCTTCTTCGTAGGCCCTCACCATGTTAGAAAAAATTTCGTTATATCCATAGACATAACTAACTAGAAAAGAAAAATGATAAAACATGAAACTAAGGTCGTAAAGTTGGATAATTCAAAACTACGAAGAAGCATAAAATTAATGAGTTGTGAAAGACATAGACAAACATGGGATGTATTATAAGACACAAAAAAATCTTGACACACATTTATATTTGATTCAGCAACTGTTTGTCTATCCTGTGTAATCTTTTTGGCATCATGCAGTCTCATATTTATTGAGGGTTTTGTTCGATCAACTCATCTAGTTGGAAATCTGCCTCTTGGACGTTTCACTTCTATGATTAATCGTTCCAATATTCCCGATCTTCTAGATATATGTCTCAGGTACTGCAGACAAATGCGGTTTATTCTCGTTAGCAGCCTTGTACGTTGAGTTACTGCATTATTTAAAAAGTAAGTATGTGGTATGGACGATTATGTCCACCTTGAAATCCATACAACTTCATATAACTGAAATTGTTGTTTAAAATATACGGCTTTCAATGTAAATCTGGTCGTTGTTTTCATGATAATTTCACAGAGTATCCTGACCATGAATTACACAGTATGACAGTTCGTTTGACAGCAACATTTTGGTGAATCAAGGTCACTACCATTTCTATCTTGTAATTATCAGTTTGAAGGCTACGTAACATCCATCTCGATTATTCCATTGATACTAATTTTACTTATTGGTGAAACTTATTTGAAAAAAATTAATTATAGGTATTTGTTCAATGAAATAAATCCATTTTAGGTATTTTAATATGTGACTTACTGGTTAACAAATAGCAGACACTCGAAAGAACCCTCATTTTGTTTTACCAACTTAACAACTGATTATTTGTAACAATGATAGAATATATATACTTTTTTCGTTAAAAATCAGTTTAAAGTTTCATTGATAACGGTTATCACTTTTTTTTTATTTTATTTGTTATAGGAAATGTGAGCAAAAATTATCAATCAATGATCAGTTTTGTCGATAACTATTGGCAAAAAGAATCAAATTCAAATTCAAATTACATTCTTGAAGATAAGAAAATGATTGATTCAATTTGTTTGCATCAAGGTTAATTGAGAATCATCCATATCCAAATTTTGGATTTCATCTGACATATCAGCTATTGAAAGTCGTTTCTTTCTAAAAAAATCAGAGCTGTGGGGTTATTACTGACCACTTTAGGCTTTAATGGATTACGTTAAATTATGAAAACATTCACCACATGAAATCTTATTAATGAAGTCTGATTACGCCTAAAAGAACTGCCAAAAACATACACGTTTAATCGTTAGACCTAATATGCTGAAGGGTTCGTTGTTATGAGGTATTCCTTGAGGTATGAGGTATAAAACTTGAGCCTCATATATTAATTTTAGTAAATATTGAACTAGCTGAAATGAAATACATTGCTAGGGTCTCCAATAAAAAAAAGTTGATACTAGTTTTGGCTTATCGAATGTTATAGACTGTTTCTCCAAGGTTTAATCACTGGCGAAGACCGTGAAGCCGGTCCTGTTCTATTATATTGACAAAATGTTCTGTATTATTTACAGTATGTTGTTTACAGTAAATTAGATATTCCGACTAGAAGATTGTTTAATGTGTAAACAACTCCTTGTCCTGCCGAAAGACGATCGTTTAATTAGACGATAAAAAAAAGGATTAATCTTAACAAAGGATAGTTACTAGAACCTGTCATGAAGAGAGGTAGACTTAAGCGGAAATTTTGTGTATTTGTTGGAATAATCATTACAGAATATCGAGTTATTAATACCGAGATATGTAGTGGGTAGTTAATCAGAATTTATCAGTTTTTATCAAGGCTTAAATACCTAGAAACGGATTATCTTACGACAATGAAGATGCTAAATAACAAACTGCTAAACTTGCGCGAAATAAGATCGAAGGACTTGGTGGTATTGAACTCTTACCACATCTAGTACTTGCATCATGCTATTAATTCAAATTCATGGCGAAATTGTTGGGTGGTGAGAATTAGAATGCTAAAGAGATGTTGCTACAATTTTATGCTTCCAAACCAAATTTTCGTCGAAAAAACAGATCTAACTATGGATATTTAAGCGCACTCCTGTTGTAAAGCTTCCCTTGGACCTTTAAGGGTGCACCTGGATCACTTTGAGTATCACTGGTCTAAGCCAATGAATGATTTTACCAAAAATATAATACTATAGGCTATAGAACTTTTTTGTGTGATTATTTAATACGCAAAGTGAGTACTGGAAACCGATATTATTATGAAACACCCTCTATAGTATATTCTTTTGTTAAATCTTGTTTTGTTTGAATATATTTGGGAATGAATATGAGATAATATTTTTAGAATTATTCACTCGCAATCAGATATGATAGGATTATAGAAAAAATAGTATTTGTATCTAGCAATGCCTATCGCCTAGGCCAACAAACAATGTTTCGTCTGGAAATATATCACTATTAGATACACAATATAATATTATCAAGACTAGATCTTGGATACATTTTGAAAAAATATCGAAAACAACACGTTTAATTCCCGAGATATGAATAAAAATGTCAATTTGAGAGATAAAAAAGTGAAGTAGATACGGATGTCTCGAATTATGTTAAATTAGATAATGATGAAACACTTGAAAATATTTAATTCGATTTAAACTGACGTTCGAAATCAATCAATATTTATTATTGGATAATACTAGGAATAGATAAATCAATTTATCGATAACCACAACTGATTAGGTTGATAGAATCTGGGGAACAAAACAAATTGAGTACAAAGGCGAAAAAAACGCGAAAAAATTGAAAGTTGATAGATATCGCACTGGCGAATTAAAAAGAAATCGGATTAGGAAAACTTGGAATCTGAAGTGGACACGAAAATGTTGAAGAAAGCTTCTGGTAAAAAAATGACATGAAATCGGTTCAAAGACAAAATAATATATATAGGCAAAGGAATTATATGGATATGGGGTGAGAAGTTCTGTTCAAACGATACAGGACGATCTATTTTTACATGGTGGTAATCTGAAAGACAGTATTTCTTGACGAAATCTGCATCTAAAAGTAAACGGCAAGTGATTAAATACTTTCTCCAGCTTTCTTAACTTGATATTTCATATGACTGTAAATTCAGTCTAATTAAACAAGAGGAAGACAGACCAAGATGGCCAACCTGGTTCTTTTCCCTTAAATTGTCATCTTTCAAATGACTTCAAACAAATTTACAGATAATACCAAGCCATCAGATTAAATTTTAACCATGCACACTTGTCAAGGGTTGACCAGAATCCAATATTTCGATCAAAATATCTCATAATCCTCATCACATTCACTAGGATACATTTATTTTTGTATCTTTGCATGAAAAAAAATATAGAGCTGGTGGACTACGCACTCCTAGACTCACAAATTCAAGATGCAAGCTTCAACACATCTGTTCGTATTGAAGATGGGTTTCAAAGTTCAAAACTATGGTAACAATTTCTCGAATTATCATACTTTGACATGTTGTAAGGATACAGGATAACCGATGGACAGAAAGAATTCTAGATTGGAGACCGAGAACAGACAGACGAAATCCAGGAAGACCCCCAACGATATGGACTGACTTTATTGGGTAGCAACCGCTCAGAGCAGAGAAAACTGGAAGCATTTGGAGGAGGCCTATGTCCAGAGAGGCTGAATGATGATGATGATGAGTCTTTGACAGTGATTAATGACAGAAGAGACAGATTCCGCTAAAAGAAATTGTCCATTACGTAAATTTATACCACAATATTGAAATGTTTCGATTCAGGGGTTTTCCGGAAAATAAAAATCGCGAGAAAAGTCTTTTGGCATCAGAGACAGATCTTCAGAAACTCGATTGAAATATTGACAGGTTTTCACCTTAATGTGATATAATTAGACGGATTTGTGGAGAGTTCAAAACTTCCAACAACCTTTGTAGAAAGTACAGCCCATTATAAGTAATGATGATTTGGGGTGGAATATGTTATAGTAGACCATCACCCTTGGTCTTCAATGACTCCAACTGAACGTTACACTTCTAAAATTTTGATTTTTTTCAATTGTTTCGTCTCGTCATTGGCATTCATCAAACTCTTTCTTATAATAAAATTCCCTCAGTCCACCTTCTTGGGAGACATCACTCCTACAAGATAAAAAGTAAAATTAAAAAGTGATGAAAACCAAATTTACTTATTACGTTAGAGGGATGATATCTCTGAATAATTAGGTGAAGGAAAAATTGTCTTTTTGTCGCACTTTCTAGATAATTATCATCATTATCATAATTTTTCCACAATTAATGTATATTTATCATTCGAATAACTAATAAAAATATTTGCTTGTCACTAAATACTATGCCGTTTATCTTATCACCACTTCTTGAAAGTGTAATATATTCAATCATTATTAGAACTGCATTATCTGTATGGATATACACTTTAGTTGAAACTCCTATGACGTACGGGGCCATCGTGGGGCGGCCTTGTACGGAGAGGGTACAAACATATCGCATTCATGACTATCACAGACTCCATGTGTACGATCCCCCAACTAGAGGTTATTACTGAATCTCCTTCGTTTAAATCTACCCATACAATCCGATATTAAGAGGTCTATTGGCTGAATATCCTCAACGAATTGCAGGTTGAAGCAACTGGAAAATAAATCGCGGGATGCAACCGTTTGGAAGCACAAATTACCAACTAAGAACAGTAGACGGGAAATACCAAGCCCGTTATTCTGAATAATGGATATCCTGAACCTAAGGCTTGTGATGGAGTTAAAAACGTATCACTATAACTGGTGAATGATAGCGATAAGGTCCAGCTCACTTAGGTACCCAATCACTTGGGCAACAACTTTTATTTGCTTTGCGAAACAATCATACGAGAAGCTTAGGTTACTGTCTTCATCAACAGTCAACTGTTTCTCTCGATCAGACACGAAATTTGACCAGTGAATGCAGCTGGGGCATAAAAGAGGTAGAAATTGCAGACCACGTCATCGGTGAGTACTCAGACTCACAAGCGCGAGGTTTAAACACATTGACAAGCCGTTTAAAGATTCAAACCAAGGTGCCTGATCAGCTTTCAAAGGATATCTGTCTTTGGTAGTTTCAAATAAGACACAACACATGGAAAAGAACTTATTGCATTGATTTACTCACCTTGCATCTCATGGTTCGCACACTCATGCGCTCGTTCCGGCTTATTCACGAGATCATGATGAATTTTCCATATTTTCGTTACTCGCCATACGAGGATGGTCCCATAAGTACCTGATCCAATAAAGAAAACACAAGAATATATATTTATTTTTTAATGTAATCTCCTTTTAGTTCTATAAACTTTTCCTAGCGATGTTCAATAATTCGATACTTTTGTTCCTCAAAATAGCCATTAACTGTCTCATTTTTGGAAAATCTTTGAACACCGAGCAGTTTTTTCAAGTTTGGGAATAGAAAATAATCCTAGGGGGCTAAATCTGGCGAATAGGGTGCTCGAGGTGACAATTTAAACTTCAATTCAATTCAATTTTGGCCGTTGCCAAAACGGATGTGTGAACTGGTGCAACAACACTTTCTTCTTAGTCAAACGTTCGTACAATACTCGCCGTTGTAAGGTTTTCTTTTTTCAAGATAATCAATGGAAATTATCCAACGCGCATCCTAAAAAACCGACGCCATAAATGGAGCCAGCTTCCACTTGACGGAAACATCTTGACGACGCTGTTTTTGCACAATTGTAAGCAATATCAAATAACGACTATGAATTTTCTCCATGTTTACAATTTCAATGAAAACGTTTGATGGCTACCAAACAAATACTAAACAACGTGGTGTCTTCAAACTTGAAACTTACGCTGCACAGATTGTGTACTTTCTAATACGATGGGCATTTTTCAAGCAACTACCGCCATCTGTAGCTCAAGTACTGGTACTTCCCTATTTAAATCGGCTGCTGTTTCAGATAAAACGATATGACATTAAAAAGGCAACGATATAGCAAGGAAAACTCAATCTGGAATGCTTCCAGTACTTATTGGAATAAGTAGATTGCAAGCCAGGAAAGTAGTTTGGATTGATTTTCATTTTATTCTTGTTCGTAGTAAAAATACCCGCCGCTATTAAAACCAAGCATTCTTTCAAATCAAATAATAGAAATTCAAATATTTTCAAACTATTTACTTTGTAAATAAAATTTTATTAGATGTTATATGATATGGACATTCATTTTATTTCGAAATGTTAGAAATCAACGTGATACCTTATCAATTTTGAAAAATATTATTTGTTGTCACTGGATTATCATTTCATTTTCGTTATTATCTCCTAAAACTAAAAAATACAAGTGGAGACTACTAGCAAAACAACTTCATATTATAAATTTGAGATAACAACAATGGGTACAATAATGAGAAACCCCATGGATCCATGACAAACATATCTGGGAGGGAGGAAGTTGAAAGGGATTTTTTCTATTTCCAGAAAGAGCCAGGATCGTATAGTGCGAAAAATTCGGCCTAAACAGACGGCTACACCACGTAACTTTCTAGATCGTATGTACGAAGGTATAAAGGATAGTGATAGTAAAAAATTCGACCATTTTTTTTTCAATAATAATAATTTATTAACATGTTTTACGTAACAATGTTTTCAAGTACACTTTCATCAGCAATCTGATTCAGATTTTTTAACACAAGATTGTAGATGATCGCTCCAATATAAATCAGCTGGACAAGCCACGGGACCTGTCCAAATATTATTCTCGCAGTAATAGAATTTGTGACAATCTTTAGGATCTATTTTAAAATCGCCATTATTACATCTGGAAGTGGTGGTGGCTGTAAAAATGTTTTAATCAAATTTTCATCTCAAATTAAAGTATAAAAGAATCGTTTCTGTTTTGATTTAGCAAAATTATAAGGTCTTTTAATGATGAACGTACTCAGAAAACGTTTGTCAAACTATTTGAGTTGTTTACGGATACTTGAAACATTTATCTTGGTCCAAAAATACAATTAAGTCGGGAAAATTTTCGGGCACAACTTTTTATGATGAAGCACCATCTCGAGCTATCATGTTTCGCTGGTTTTTTGAATTCAATTCCCGTGACTCTTTGCCACAAGATGAATTTCGTCCAAAATCTTCTCGCATACATTCAATATTTCATTAATATTTGGCTGTCAAAAAGATTTATTCCAGAGGATTACTTTTAGAAAAAAAACTATGAAATTATATTTAAAAATTACTAAATATTCTTAGCTAGTTTATTTGAATCCAAATATTTTTATTTTAATAATCTTCTGATATTAAGAAAAAAAATTTATTGCGTACGTTCACCATGACAATAAAATTTGTTTTATAATTCAAATTAAAAAATTGTTTAGTACTTACTAGTCGCTTCAGTTGTAGTCACTACTTGGGCTGAAAAAATTCAAATAGATTTTGTTATTTGTCTGTGCAGCATTTGCTTAAAATTCGAAAAAATCGAAGAAATAAAATTATATTTTTAATAACTATGACGCTGTTTACATAGGACAGACAAGATTGTACTCAAATAGTAGATCAAATAATCATCCATATTAAAAAAAAAGTAAAAGTGCATTAACAAAGCATAATATAGAAGAAAACACATCATAAAATATCAAAAAAATATTAAAAAATATATTTGAAACATAATGAAACACCAAGGATAAAAAAGAGTTTGAGTTAAATTTATAATTTCGATTGAAATATTCAAGGATTGTACCAAAAGTATATATAATAATGCCTTACGCACCCCACTTACTATTTGAAGGGGGTACTCCTTATCGACTGTTGTGTTCTATCCCTCGTATAGCTCGGACTTATCCTCCCTAGCCTCGAGCTCTACGAACACTTGAGTGGCAAACGCTTAAAGAGCGACGATGAAGTCCGAGCAGAGTTCACACACTTCCTCATCGGATTGAAGCGAGATTTAGTAATACAAAAACTGGTGTGTTTTAAAAGTTTGTGGTAAAAATAGACCAGACAACAGTAAAAGCTTTCCAACTATATATAAATTAATAACAATAAATTCTATTTGTAAAAATTATGGGAGCTTCATATTTAGTACAACCCTCGTAACATAATTTAAATTGGAAGCTGTTTGATATGATATCATGTCAAGCAGGCATTAGAGCTCTAAACTCCAATATGGTAAAATCCAAATTCGTTTGGGATTGACTAGAAAAATTGTGTATTTTGGGACGCTACGAAACTAGAGGAGTTAGAACTGGCAACGCTGCATTTTAGAATACAACGCGCAGCTGCATTTCGCTTTTATGTTACATTTGGAAGAGGATGAATATGACTGGGTAATGAAGCAGGTACTGGCATTATTTTTATACTTACAACAATCGGATTGCGTGCTACAGCCCTCGATGTTAACATTCCAAAGGAGGGGTACAGTACAATAATTATGTTGTTTTATTCCTCTTTTGCATTCATAGAAACCTCTGCAATCTTCTGTATCAGGAAAAAATTCTCCTTCTACATCACATTTCCATTGCGGGTCGACGGTTGAGGCAGATGAAGTTGTTGTTTCGTATGTTGAATCGGCTATAAGGATACGAATGTGTCGAAAAATATGATACCACAAGGACCCAATAATAACCAGTTTTTGTTTATTTTTTTTATGATTTTATGATTAAACAGCGTTCAGCTTCAAAACTTTTTTCTTCTCGATGCTGTTAAAACTATTTTAATATTAAAAACGTCTTACAAAAATGACGGTATATCAATTTTTGACAAACTTCGTTGTATATATTAAAAATAGTATTTTGAAGGAAATTTTAATGTCAATTTGGATATTTTCGTAGAATTAGATCAGTTATTTTAGGGTCCCCTTCGTATATCGTCTCAGTTAGATATTTTTATCAAGTTTTATCCATGATCTAGTTTGTAATGATTTGTTTTCTAACTAAAAGATTAGATAAGGAGATTGATGAAACTCGTTAATTAAAAAAGAGTGAAATTCAACACATAATACTTACTAATCAATGTCAATATCTGTTTCACCATGTGAATTTTATTTTATACAAAGAAAAACTTACTTGTTACAGTCCATGCTGAAAACCAAAGCTTTTATTAATTTTATTGTATTGATATAGTCTAGAAATCGATTATCGCACCTTCCATATTTCGAAAAACATCGTAGAATAAATCAAAACAAGAAAAGACAAGGGAAAACAATATAGCAGATGAATGAAGTAGCAAAAGATAAGAAAGAGTGAAGAAAATGCATGAAGGGAGAATGAAAAAACTAAAACCCCAATACTCTGTAACAAGATTCGCTATAATGAGAAGAAGAAGAAAAGAAAAAGAAGAAGAAGAAGAAGAGGGGCGTACGATACTTTCAAAACAATGTAATTATTGTTGATTACGTCAAACATTTTTCCATTTTATGGCATAAATGATAAAAAAATGTAGGAAGGACATTTATATCTAGAATTTGTACCTTTTTTAGGTAGAGGAAAATTGATTTCTACTCGAAACTAACTCAAATTAGTCCGAATAATATATTTTTCCATAAAAAATATTAATAAGTAAATAGAAAAATTCATTGTGGTACCATAAGTAATTACGAATAATTTCCCATATTGTACAACTTGACATTCCCATCTGAATTGCCTCTACAACCGAAATTTTTGCATCTTAAAGGTAAAGTTAATTCCGAGTATTCTAAAAATTGTACTATATCATCATGAAGATTTTTTTTGACGTTCAAATGTCACTATTAGACTAGATCCTGTTTCCTTCATATTACAACCATTAATTGGGATTAAAGTATCATTAAAATTATCTATCCACCGATGAATTCATTAACGTTGTATTGAAGATTTCAGTTGGTATGTAATCCAGTTCTGTCAATAGGTGAAAACAACTGGTTGCTAAATCAAAACTGTATAGCGACTGATCGAAACTGTACCATTGAAATCAATCGTTTGGTTAGTTGACTTGTCATACCAAAAGCCAGCCTTCAACAGTTCACTTTCAGTCTCTGAAGACGATAACTTGGTTGCTTATAAACAAATCTATCAATAATGTCCCAGATGTTCGATGTTAATAATAATTATATTAAACTTACAGCAGTCAGTGCTGTATGGCATGTCACACGTCTGCTTATTTTGATTCCACAAAGTCCCGTCCGGACATTGTTTTTCTTGTTTTTCACCAGAAGCATTGCATTCATAAAATTTCGAACAATCATATATGTTTGGCCAGTATTGCTGGATTTCGCAGTCTGGGTCTGTATCAACTTGCGCCTGACCTGAAATATTCAAAAACGTCAATACACTAAAATATTTACAATGCACATTAAAACGAAACTATGATTTAAATCGTGTAATCAAATTTGACCCAAACGGATTGAACAACAGATACCAGCAAGGCAGATCTTTCCCGAACAATCCCCAGGCTTCATTATCCATACACTTGTTGTGAGCCTCCGCTGGAATAGCCTTCAAATCTTGAACCAAAATAAATATATAATAGATGGTGAGATCCTCTGGTATCTCTTTGATAGAGACGCGATGATTTTGCAAAACAATTTCCTCAACTTCTTGAGTTGATGACACTCTCTTGAACCCAGTTTTAAAGACTTCACGACTTTTATTGAATGCTTTCAATCACATAAATACTTAGAGCACAAATCTAAAAATTGTTTATTGTTATTATTTTATATATCGTTGAAAAGGTTACACTGCTTTCTTATTTTCAACATAGTCTCAATATTTCTCGACACTAGCTTTTGTATTCGTAGGTCGAAGAATTCTCCTACCAATTCGTTGAAGAATCCAATAAAGGCTGCTCGTATTTCAACGTCGCTCTTGAAGCGTTCGCCTTCCAAGTGTTTCCTCAACTTGGTGATAATCGCTGGAGGCTAAAAATCCACACGAACATCTTTTGTGTTTGACGAGCGACGTGGGGCCAAGAGTAGTCCGTCAGTCGTCTTCTCGTGACTATATATTTGTCGCTGGCGTTCTGTGGAGTTATTGGTTGCATGTAATTGATGAAGAGTACCTCCTTCCGACCCCCGAACACACTCGCTATATTCTTTCCACACGATTTAGTTAAACTTTTCTGGTAACAGTGATGCTACTAACGAGTTTGTTCTTTTGATTTGGGAGATGCTTAAGTACCTCACATTGTTCAAAAAACTTGAGAGCACAGTCAAGACATTGCTTTTTGTGTAGGTATGTCAGCAAATGGAGGCTCAGTAAATATTCATTTCAACGTTTCTATTGAAGTTTTTTCAATAGTGCCACGGAAAGCTTTAGGAATGCGTTCATGGACATTGATTGACCCTACGATCTTTGAGTATCCCAAATCCATGGTTCTTCATCGTGAACTTCCATTCCACTTCACCATAAAGCACAGTTAGTTGCAGATGTGTGGAAAAACCTGATATCCACTCATCACTTACAGCTGAGCTTAGTATCTTACCACGAGCTTTCAGCTTATTTGGAACCTTATTATTGGTCAAAAATTTGTAACAGTACATTTATTTCTTAGATCAATTTTGAATGTTAAGATTTTTTGCATACAAAGTCAATTTGAGATTAAAATTTGGGCCATGAAAAAAAGCAGTTTTATTAATTGAAAAGTGTCATTTCATTTTTATTTCTCTTTGTTTTTGTCTATTGTTGTTATTTAACTATAATTTACAAATACTTACCACTACAAGCAAATAATATAATAACAAACGTTGTAGCTGAAAATATTTTTTTATTTAGTGTTTTGTACAATTTTTTTGATTGAATACTCACAGTAAATCATTTTTTTTATCAGTATAGGTACAGAAAATTCTGGAACAAAAAAATTTTTGAAAAATAATTGGATATTATTCTTTTAAAAGCAAAATTTATTTTGAGCAATAGTTCATACTGAACACACTGTATACACTACACCAACACTCACGATTACACTTTCTGAGTTTCGTTTTTAATATATTATAACAAATTTTTTGATAGTTTTGTTAAATAGATTAAAAAAAGTTTTAAATATTCAATACAATAAATTGTAGCATCGTAATTTAAGATTTTCATTAATATTTTTTTTTCATATTTAAAATTTTAGGCGATGGAAAACTCCATGGAAAAAATCTACAATTGTTGAACTTCCTACATAACTTCCGAAGTTTTATAGGCATTTGTATTAGCGTGGTACGCTTCCTTTGTAGAAGGTTATCTGGTTCTCAACCATGTTGTAACAACATCATCGACGAAATGTTGACCACCAAGGAATATTTAATGTGTGAAAAGCTTGAGGAAAAAATAACAAATTTTGACAGTGATCCATTGATTGTTTGGCCTCGTGGTAGTGCCGTTTCTGTCTCAAAAATGGGGAACATTAATTTGGTGTCAAGATTTGCTTGAGCTGAACTTTCGTTAAAAGGGAATCTTGTTTGCATTCCATTGTTTAGTTTGTAGGGTGTCGTAAGTTTATATTTCAATGACTATTCGAGAAAAAAAATTATTACTATCTTTATTGTAGCCCTTCCGTAATTTTTTATTTGTTAGAGTGAGAATTTTGGGTACCAAACGTGAACAAAGTTTTTCGGTAATAATTTAATGAATTAGTGATCGTGAGAACACTAATTACAAACTTACAGCTTTGTTAAGTGTCTTTTCAACAACTTCGTCATCAACCAAAGACTCAAATGACAAATTTTAATAATTGTTTTTATATAATAAATAAAAAACGTTGATACAATTAATACATATGATTTTTTTCATTTTCTGGGAAATAAAGGAACAATATTTTATCAATAAATTGCTAAATTAGGAAAGCAATGAATAAAATTCACGGTTTGAAACTAAAATAAATCAACTATTTATTATTCGGAATAGAAATTACCCCCATATTTGTATGCTTTGTCGATTTTCATTGTGAATATAGTGAATTTATGTTTTCAGTTCTGCCCCATTTATAATAATGGTTGAGTATCATAACGTACAGTGTGGAACGGTTTGTTGAAATTATAAAAGTAGACAAAATTAAACATTCTATATATTGTTTCATTTATAACTTTCGAAATGAGTTAATGACATCTCTACTTTTCTTTTTATACCCGCTAGAATAATTATGATTAGGAAAATATTGTTTTACCAATATTAATAATTCTGTTCCAAGAAATAAGTGAAGCAACGGATTTTACTTTTTTTAAACCAAGTTTCTTTGATTTTGCAAGGATAGGATTTTTCTTTTCATTAAAGAAAGCAAAATCCTCCAATTCGTACTATTTAAAATCTGTTTCAGCAGCTTTTGAAACTTTCGTTACGTCAGAAAATCTGCAATCTGTTAATCAACAATCCTTCATAATGGATGATCACTTTTAAATACGGTAGGTCATAGGAGGATGATCCTAGAAGATCCTGGCCTCGCCTAGAAATGGCGGTAGTTGCTTCAAAAGCTAAAATTTATACAGCTTAGTATGTTTGAAGTTTGGAGACGCCACGTTGTTTGATATTAGTTTGACATTCATTTAAATATATAAAGTAAATACGTTCCTAGGTGACCTTGGGACGAGAAAGAAGCAAAAACATCAAATGATCATGTAACGTGGATAAAATTGACGAAGAGGTTTAATGACAGACGATAGACTGTCAAAAATAGCAAGGGATTTATCTCGAATTGGAACACCACGAAAGAAGTGGAAAGATGTCCAATCGAATGAACAGACGTTAGGCCCATTATGGAAGAAAGAAGAAGAAATTTACTGAGTAATTGTTCGAGTTCTACTATAATAAAATGGAACGAAGCATGAAGATTTTTACGAACGCCCTCTATTTACTATGTCAAGAAATCATTGAATAAATGATTTTCCCTCTTTTTTTCTTGAAAAACAATTCTGTGGCCAGTAGAAACAAATGATGCTTCAATTAGTTATTCGCCATCTACAATTATCCTATCATAAATTTCTTAAACACCTTTTTAACGATCAGGAATTATTTGAAAAAGAAAATTGATATTTCACATTTCCACGGATGGATATTTTTCATCTTAAGGACATTATATAGAGAATTGTGAGCTTGGTAACATATTGTTTAGAACTCGTCCACGACATGGACCGTGACGCTGTTCCTGTTCGGTTATGATGGAAGAGTTTGAGGTTTGGCGAATGCGTCGGTTAGCGGAATTCGTTGTTTGTTTTTACACATACATTTGTTTATATTGTTCTTAAAACCGATTCCTAGGAAGGACTAGTGTGATGTAAGTAGAAGACAGTGTGTATTAATTCACCCCACAGTTGAAAAACAGTTTAAATAGATAAGGAAATGAGAAAAACATCGCAATATTTATTGTTTTGTATCTGAACTGAAACTATCATTCTTATCGTCATATGATAATAATCTTAAATTGAAATCAAAATATTTTGTACAATTATGCAAAAATTGAATATTGGTGAAACTATTACTTTTCATAAACACATCTGCTGCATACAACTGATTCCATATAGGTACATTTTTGTAATAGATAAGATAAAATTGAATAAGGTCTACAAGTCTGATAAGACAAAAATACTTACTTCTAAAATCGATGTGTGAAAGTAACTGATAAGAAATCGTTGCTTCTTCACCTTTATATAGGATCCTATTATATTTTTATTTCATTCAGATGAACAGAAAGACCATTCGAATGAGCGATAAATGATGTTTTAGGAACGCAATCTTTTCCAATGAAGAGGCTTTTATCTATTTAATGTGCATATTGTGTAATTCATTGTATTAATAAAATTCTTGTGAAGGGGGTATCAGAAAAATAATATATTTATCTTTATGTAGATACTAAAGTATTTGTTGATGATGATAACACTTGAAAATTTATCAATTTCGGAAGCTCAAGGTTACCACAAATTTTTTTCACTCAATCTCCAGGCCTTGTAGGATTTTTTCGATTTTTCAGCTTTTGATTTTTTATTTTCATTTCTACAGAAGTTGATAATAATTAATTTACTTTAAATTTACATTTTCTACAACATCTCGTACAGATTTTCATTTTAAGTAAATTAGAAATATCATTTTCCAAGGTAAGAGTGGTTTTCATTTCATTTATTCTATTACTTTTTGGATATTTCTATTCTCAGGTAACCGCTCTTGAAATTCTACCGCCATTAAGCTATTTTAATGACTTTTATTCAGTATTCAAATCTAACAATTCTACTGAATTTCAATTTCTCGACCGTGAGGTAGAAATAAAAAGAATTTAACAATTGACGTTTATTTTTCGAAAGCTTTCAAAACAATTGCATATTAAACTAATATATTTATACAATTTCCTTTGAACCTGAAATAAAATTTTTTATCGTTTTAGTAATTAATACGACAATTCTTTTACAAAAACAAAACTCGGAATGTTCCTATTTTTACGAATGTTACAAGAAATTTTCGAGAGAAGGCGCTAGCTAAGCCGATTGTATTCAAGTTTGAGTCTAGAATACTCAAGAAAGGGTTGTATTATATATGGGTACATGAAAAAACTATTTTATATCTTTAAAAACTGTATTTTACATAAATAGATTGTTACTTGTCACTGTAGAATGTCTTTACCAAAAACAAACTGTCATTTGTCGTTGGAGATTGTCATTTGTCATTAGAGACTATCTTTCTTGAAAATAAACTGATAGTTGTCATTAGAGGCTGTCATTTGTCATTGGAGAGTGTTTATCATAAAAACATAATCATAATTTTACTGTTTTTACGAATGTTCAATAAATTTTTGGGAAGATGGCACTAGTTATTTACTTAGTTAGTGTTAATATGAATGAGTGATAAGGTGGTACAAGGAAAAATTATTTTATATCTTAACAGACTGTTTTTCACACAAACTAACTAATTTTTGTCACTATAAAATATGTTTTTTGTAACAAACTATCATAGCCATTTGTCATTATAGACCATCTTTCACGGAAATAAATTGTCATTTGACATTAGACACTGTCATTTGTCATTAGAGACAATCTATCACAAAAACAAATTATAATGTTCCTATTCTTATGAATTTTCAATAAATTTTCGAAAGATGGTACTAGTTACGCTATTTGCATAGAATATAGTTCACAAACATGATGTCATTTGTCGTTGGAGATTGGCATTCGTCATTAAACACTGTCATTTGTCATCAGAGACTGTGTATCACCAAATGAAACTGTCATTTTATCATAAGAGCTCGTCATTTACAAAAACTTTTTTAATTAGTGTGTCTCATGCCCTCTAGTGTTTAAGTAGTGACAACTTTGAACTAACTTCGTCTGCTACTCTAATAGCTTTTGCGAAAGTATGTTCAAGTTGGAAATATGAAAAGAGTTGAATGTAAAATTTCTTTTTGAAAGATGAATGAAAAATTTCAAGCAATTCGTTTTGCATAAAGTGATTTTTCATCACATATCAGTCACTTACCTGCGAGTAGTTTTCCTGGGGTTGCAGTTACTTGCGCTATAAAGAAAAAATGACATCAATTGAATGAATAAAATACTAATTACTGCTCACAAATCTAGTGAGTAATTTGTTTCATAATTCTCATCATAGCAGATTTTATTTTTTGAAAAATTAATACTTTCATCATTACTGAGAAAAAAAGTTTGGCCTTATCTATTATAATAGCTCAAGTTATTTGTTTTGATCGCCCTTGCCATACTCATAAAGGCTTTTCAGAATTGGATAATTTTCTGGTCGGGTCTAGCTTTGGAACAAAGCTCTAGACTTATAAAAGGAATTCCTCTCCGTTTTCACATTCTCCATAGAGCCCCAGGTTCTAATTCGTTCAATGGTTGAGAGTGACTCCGAGCTTGACCAGGCTAGCTTCAATTTTATTGCTCTGAGATCTGCTTCAAGAAAGCTTATTTTTCTAGGACACACACAAGCTCTTCTCTCTATTTTGTGTCTTGTATTCTACTATTTAGATCTGTGTAATGGACATCTCGATCTGATGAAAGCCAACCTCATTTTTGTTCTTTTTCCACGGCTAGAGAGTGGATCTTAGAACTATGTCAAATAAGAAAGGCTGTTGGATCCTAGCATCTGATTCCTTCGTTCCATGTTATTTCAACGGTTTTATTCCGTGGGTTTTCTATCCGATGAGGTCGTCGCAAGTATTGACTTTGCCTCCCACAGCGCCAGTCCTCATCCTCTAGATCAAAGGAATGAAAATTAGTCTGGCCTTAATAATAATCACATTATGGTATATAGACTGAGGCCACTGCTGCACTTCTAGCCTTTCACCGTTCATAATCTGGTTACAGTTTTTATTCCATTGGTAGAATCTTGTAGAGACTACTAAGTCTTCTTTGGATTGTTGATTTGCATATTCCTTTGCTTCTATGTCTTCCAGTATCTTTTCTAATACCAGACGATTAGTAGATAACGCTACCTCCAATGTTGGCTTCATTCTTGTTGGTTTCATACTCATTCATACAGAGACAAATTAGTTCTTCTAATCCATTCCAACTCTGTAGATTATACGTTAAATACCCTCGAACAAACAATGACATTTGACAAAACTTTTCGGAAGCCTCACTCAACATGAGCGTTTTTAGTTACACGGTAACGTTTATTTGGAATATTCAAACATCGAATGGAATATTTTTACTACAAAAATTGATACGTACAACAATCAGATTCCACATCGCAAGCTTGAACACGAACATTCCATAGTAAATTATCAGGACAATATTCGTGTTGTTTGGTTCCTTCTACGCATTGATAAAATCCTCTGCAATCAGCTGGATCAGCAAAGTATTCTAGTTCCGTATCACACAACATATTGAGATCTTCTGTAGCGGAAGTAACTGTGGTAGTAGTAGAGGCTGTAATAGTTGTAGGAGCAGTTGTAGTAGTAGAGGCTGTAGTAGTTGTATGAGCAGTTGTAGTAGAAGAGGCTCTAGTAGTTGTAGGAGCAGTTGTAGTAGAAGAGGCTGTAGTAGTTGTAGGAGCAGTTGTAGTAGTAGAGGCTCTAGTAGTTGTAGGAACAGTTGTAGTAGAAGAGGCTGTAGTAGTTGTAGGAGCATTTGTAGTAGAAGAGACTGTAGTAGTTGTAGGAGCAGTTGTGGTAGAAGAGGCTCTAGTAGTTGTAGGAGCAGTTGTAGTAGAAGAGGCTGTGGTAGTTGTAGGAGCAGTTGTAGTAGAAGAGATAGTAGTAGTAGTACTAGTAGAGGTAGAAGTGGAAGTGACAGCATCATCTAAATAAAATTGAACGCGTAAAATTGTAATAACATACAGATCATGAGATTTATATACATACCACAGTCAGAGTCTTCCAGATCTACACAACTTTTTTGTTGTTCGTTCCAATATAAATCGGTCGGGCAATCGATAGGTCCCGTCCATTGACCATCGACGCAGATTAAAAAACTGTGACAGTCCAACAAGTTCGCTGTTACATCTCCATCAACGCAAGAAATCGCTTAAAATTCGATCAAAAAATTATATTCCAATAAAGCAAAAATCAACGCAATTCTAATAAAGAAAAATTTAAGGCAAAGTCAATAAATAATTCAACAAGCTTTCCAACTTCTTGTACGAATTAGATTTCTTAAGTATAATCTACTCATTAACGGAATACGGCGTGGGGAAGTGGAAATTAAACCCATCAACGTATTGCATGCTTTCAATAGAAACCCAAATAATGAAGTGTAATAAATTGAATCTTGTCGAGCAACGTTTGGTTTTGAATATTTGCGTTTAGAGGAATTGAAAGCAGCAACGTAACTTTGAATAGATCAGAAGTTCTCAAACTTTATTTTCTGGTAAACCACTTTCGAAATAATCATTACTCGTTTTAGTTGATGCATTTACATCATATTACCGACTCGTCGAAAAATCAGATCCAGCTATGGAAATTTAAGTATCCTCCTATTGTAGAGGTTTCTTTGGACCCTTGGGGTACACCTGGTCTACTTTGGGATCACTGGTTTTAGCGCCTCGAAGTTTATAAATATTCCAAGGACCACCAAATTAAGAAATGATTGTTCTAATGTCAAAAACGTCACTTGTCACTTGTCGCTCATATTTCACGGAATAAATCAGATCATGGTTATGCAACCTTGAGACACAGATAATGGTTTATGTGATACGTACTGTACTTACAGATTAAATTTAGTAGTCAAAAAGAAAGGGATTCATAATCTACAGCAACAGCAATTTGTATAGCAGTTGGTCAAAAGGAAATTGAGTGAGTTAATTTATTGGAAAAGAGCGCGTACATTCATGAAAATTACTAAAGTATGAACTAGACCAATTCTTAATAAATATTATGGAAGAATTGGGGCACAAAAAGGTAACTAATATTCTTGTAAATCATGTTAAGAATTTGAAATTTCACAACGAGCTCAAGCCCACCATGAGGCACCCCTGGCCTCCAGTTGGTAGTGTAGAATTATTTATTCAAAGGCCTAGAAACGGGGAGTCAAAGCATCAAGACTCGGATCATCCTGTAGTTTCCGAAAAGTCCTATAGACTGTATAGGCTGCACTGACACTCCAAGTCAAGTAACTTACAAGCAATATCGTTCTGTCTTGTTTCAATTATTAATTTTTATGATTTGATACTTACGATTTGAAGAAATCGGGGCAGGATTCAATGGAGCTGAAAAACAAATATACTTTGCTGAGTATTAAATTGTGATTATCATCAAATTTATTGTTATTATTATTAACAACATATCTTAGATTCCTAAAAACCATTTTAGTGAAAATTAAAACTTACAACTACCATGTAAAAACAGAGCTACTGTAACTACGTATGTGATACCTGTAAAAAAATTTCATCAATGTTATTATTTATGCAATTTACTTCATTAACTCACAATTCATCTTGAGTTTATTTCTCGATGTTCATTTCCAGGATTATCTGAAAATAGAATGACCTCAAAAAGTACGGAAATTTTAAAACAGATTTATTTCAAAACAACTTTTGTTTTCTTAAAAGTATTTAAAACACAAGACAAATAAGTAATAATTATCAAATTTATAAATATTAAAGACGAAATTAAAGATATAATAAAAAACGATTATAATATCAAGAAA
Source organism: Diorhabda carinulata (assembly GCF_026250575.1). Lineage (NCBI taxonomy): Eukaryota > Metazoa > Arthropoda > Insecta > Coleoptera > Chrysomelidae > Diorhabda > Diorhabda carinulata. The sequence continues at coordinate 23,032,058 of NC_079468.1, forward strand.
AGATAAAGAAAATCTTTTAATAAGTATAATAAAATGAAGGAATTTAACTAGATAGCAAAAGAAATGAACCTGATGAAGAATGAGAATAAAAATAAGTATAAAGTTGGTAGATGACATGGTAATAACGGCAGAAGCTGAAACATTTTTGGACTCAAATGGAAGAAGACATTTGAAATGAAACTGGAAAAATGAAAAATTGGAGCTTTATATGACTTTGCATGTCACTGCACTGGAAGACAATTCAACCCAATTAATATACAGTTTCTAGCGAAAAAAGTAATACCGAAACAAATAAAAATACAAATATATGAAAAATATTTGGATCAGAAACAAAAAGAAATACGCAGAGTACATAAATGAGATTTTTAAGAACAAAAGGTTATTAAAAAAATACAACAACATAAGACATAACATTATAAGAGAAAATTTTGAAATTAAAATTAATTTTAAACCAAACGAGAAAGAAAACTAAGATGGTTTGGTCACATCATGAGAATAGGATAATAAACGGAAGATGATATATGAATAAGGAACAAAAATAAGGAAGGAAGACCGAGGAGGAGCTGTACAGAAGGAATAAAACTGGCAAGGGAAAACAATGAATAAAATGGTAGGGAATAAAACAAAAGACATAGGATAGGAAAGAACGTTAACACATGTGATAAGATAGAAAGGAATTGATTTAAATATGTACTTTTAGAACTGTGGAAGCAAGAAAATTCAAAATACGAAGTACAGAAATGAGAAATCTAGAAAAAAAAATAGAGTATTGAACAGATAGGACAATATAAAGAATAATATAGAAGAAAATTGGTATTTGAAACCAATTGCAAACAAAAGCGAAAAAGGAAATTGAGATGGTTTATCCAAGTCATGAGAATGTGGGGAAGCGATGAATAAGGAAGATTATATTTGGACAAAAACATGAGAGGAAGAGCTGGACATAAAAATAAAGGTGGCAATAATGATACAAAAGACATAGGCTAGGAATGAATGGAAACTGCTGCAAAAAGCTTACCTGGAAAGATTTTTTCGAATCTGTGTGATTAGAAGTGTGAAAATTAATGTTTAATGAATGCAAAGAATCGAAATTCTAAGTGTAACGATGCCAGGGGGTTGAAAAATATTCTCTAGTAAAAACTACGTACTAGATGAGGCCCACGAACAAAATCTTTCGACCATTGAAATAGTCGATAAATACAGCTGAAAACCATTGGAAATGGAAAAGTTTGTGTTAATTCGTAGACGCTGTAGGATGAAATATGATAAATTGAAATATATATGTACAATGTGATAAAACAATTATTCCCACTTTGGTGTTTTCAAATATTCAAAATAAATGGACGAAAATCGTATGATTCAATAAGTACTTACACTTGAAAATTATATTTTATGACAGTTTTTATGATCGAAATTGTTGCTTTTATTTAGAATTTCTGCACTTATCATATCAAGAATACATCTATGGAAATATTAATAGTTATCATCAAATTTTGTGAGTGTTTTTAAATGAAATGATTATCTCTAATCTAGAAATGCACGAATGTACAGGGTGGTTAGCTCGTTTTACATAATCCCTGACCTAATTACAACGAAAAATTATTTTCTTCTGTTCATCTATATAAAATATACGTTTCCTGTTACGAAATTCATATCCAAACACAATTTTTTGACTATGTTATAAAGATACACTTTTTTATAAATTGATTCTTGACACTTTTCGTGATCACTCTCTAGCGTTTCGTTATCAACTTACTGTTCGTTCTGATCGTATCGCCATCGTCTGGATATTTTTTCTAGAATACTGAATAATTGGATTATTGCATGACATTTGTATTATTTCCAGTTGTTTCGGCTTTATTTTTGCGTGCATTCGCTACACTGCCCTCCCTTTACATCGATTCGTCCCGGACAGGTTACTCCTTTCCCCATAAAGAGCTAGTAGCTCCAAATTGAGAACTTCAAATTCCCCAGGGATATTTCTGTATTCGGTACACTATTTATTCTAGTTATGACCTTGTATGGTTGCAATTTTGGACACAATACCCCCATGAAAACTTGGCTTTGATCTTATCACTATTCAATTCACGCTTGGTCGCTGTCCCTCAAGATCCCCTGGAAGCCTTCGTGATTCGATGGCGAATGAGCGTGAATGTTTATCCCAATCTCTCTATTGTTGTCCATGACCTTCCTCAGGTGCTCCTTCGAAAGCCTATTGAATCTTCCACCATTCCGTTTGATTGCAGATGTAGTGGTGTGGTCCTGGATTTCTTAATACCCAACATTCTGCAAATTTCTCTACAAATCGAGTGCTCCAAATTCCTGCCTTGGTCGAATGAAGCTCCATTGAAATACCGATCTTGAAACCCAATTGCTTATAAATTCATCGGCTTTCTAGTGTGACATGGGGTACACTGGAAAAGAACCAGCCACATCTAGTGCTACCCTCTCAAGGGTAGAACTAACATAGCGCAGTATACTTTATGGGTCCTCTCGACTTTATATTAGCACCTTTTGAACATTTTTCCAGTTTTCCAACTGTTTTTAGTCACCTTATCCAATAGAAACTCTGATTTATCTTATTGAAGGTTTTTGTCATTTTCTATCGGCGCCACGATCAACTTTTTCAAAGTTTGGTCGTTGTCATTATCCCAGATGAGATATAACAGTTCCTCTTCTAAGAGCAGTCTTCCTTTAGGCTAGTTATCACTTTTCGAAGATGTGGATTAGCTTTTTGAGCCCGAGCAACTTCGTTTTTTGACCAGGAAATATTTGGCAGTAATTCGGTGGCATCTTCCTCATACAAAGCATGATTTTTGTGCCTTCTCAGGCTGAAAGTCTGTCTTGAGGGCTCCACAAAGAGCAGTGCACCCCCTACAACCACATCCATTAGTCGCACTTAGAGGCTACGTTCCATGAGGATCGTTTTGGAAATTTGAAAATATTTTGTACGTTATTCATTCCAATAAATATTTCTGATACAAATTTTTTTCAAAATTCTATTTTTATTTGTGTTCTTTGAGAAGAAAAAATGTCTCTATTTATATGAACGTGAAAAAGGCATGAAATATATCTAACGAAAGTTTCAGGACGACTGCGAAAAACCAAACAAAAACATTATATTCACGGTCTGTCTGTCTGAAAAACTCGTTTTTCAAGCAAAAAATACATTTAAAAGAGTGTGAACATCACCAACAGACGAGAAATTCTAACCACGGTTTATCCCTTCGTAATATTGTAATAAACATGATAAACAAAATTTGATATACGAGAGTTACAAAAAATACGATGAATTATCCTTTTAAAAATATTAACTCTAATCTCAATACCTAGTTGTATCATCGTTATTCAATAACGACTTGTGGTAAGAACAGTATTTTGTAATGTTCCAAAAACAAGTATGAATTTGAGGTTAGGAAACAGCAAAAAGACACTAGGAATCAGATCTGGTGAATGCGAAACATATGGAAATAAATTTCCCGACTTGGTGGTAAAACTACAAACGGTGATATTATAAGTGAAAAAAAAAATGGAATATTAGACAGATGGAAGTAGCCAATAAGACAAAAATAGATGACAAAATATATGAATCAGTCTTACAGACAATGCTGATCTATGGTTGCGAATCCTGAGTGTTGTAAAAACTAATTAAAGCTGAAAATATTGACGTACGGAATAAAAGTGGGAGAAAAAGAAAAAAAGCGGTGGTTAACAGAGAGTGAAAAGCAAAAAATCGGTTAAGATGGCTTGGATATATGGGTGATTCCGTTCTAACTGTGATTTTTTGTATTCAAAATTTCAAGATTTTAAAATTTAACTTTTCTAACTTTTTTATGCATATTATTCATCTATTTTACTGTAAAAATAAAACTCTAAGAGGAATTTACTACAACTTCAAAGTATCACGAGCAAGACACAAATGTCGGATTTTGAGTTCCACGGTACTGACTCATTTATCCACGGTACTGACATGGTAACTTAAGATATTAAACAACAAGTGCATCAATTTTCCTCAGTTTGATCATAAACATTAGAATTTATAAGGTAATTAGTTTAAATCATTTGTTACGACAAAAAAAATTAATAATTTATCGGTAAATTCTAGGAATGGACATGACACGGTACTGACATTCAAGTGATGTAGTATAAGTTTTCTTTAAGTGGCAAGTTATATTGTATAAAAATAATGTTTAAATATCTTAAGAATTATTCAATTAACACAAAATTTTTATTAATTGATTATTAATTAATGACTAGTACAAAAAAACAATACAGGACATTGAATATCACAGTTAGAACGGAATCACCCATATATTGAGAAAGAAGGAGGACAGAAGATTTGAGTTGATATGGGAAACTGAAGCCAACAAAAAGGAGAGAAACAAAGAAAAGTGTATATAGAAATATCGAATAACCTAAAAACCAAAGAACGGTTATACAGGAAGGAAATGATGGAATCTAATGGAAAAGATCATCTCTACATCTAGAACAGGAATAGGGAAACTTTTCTCTTCGCGTGCTAATTTTTGCTAACGAAATATATAGCGGATCAAGTTGAGGCATTACATTATTTACTAAAATAAAAGTATTGCCATAATTTTTCTGAAATACTAATGAAAATAGCTTGTACCAAACATAGCCATTATTTTCTCGGCGTGGGCAACTATATTTGGGTATTGCGACCTAGATAAGGACTTATGACATTCCAATTTGCTGGTGTTCAAAAATAGTTGCCTCAAATGGGTGGTGCGTTCGACGACGACGGGTTTTATGCCCGACGTGTACACTGCCTCTACTGCCAATTTAATTTCTGATAAAAAGAAAATTTTACTTAATTGTTGTTTGCTGGTCGCGGGCCGGATTTCAACGCTTTACGGGCCGGAGATGGCCCGCGGACCGTAATTTCCCCATCCCTGATCTAGAGGTTAATCCAAATCATTCAACGTTATTATTCACGCGTATTTTCCGGTCAAGCACAAACTGTCTTAATAACAAACGTCAATGTTCATAAATATAGTCGTGCTACAGCTTATTAACGCCACCTATTGTTCGATTGCAAAAACTGATACCTGGGCATTAGCATAAGGATTAAAAAAGTATCAAAAATTGTGATTTGGACTCATGGATACAAACAGTAAATATATCTGGAAGACACTAAGAATAGAAGACGTTGGATGAGCTATTAAATAGTTTAGCAAGTTTACATCTTGACCGTCTACTACAAAAAAAATTGTCTGAACCTCTTAACAACAATTTTAACACGTAGATACCTTCTTATATTAATTTTCTATATACAATAAACCTTTTTTTTTTTTCATTTTTTGAAAATAGTTTATTATTCATTGTATAAAGTTTCTTGGAAAAATAAAAATTTGAAGTTACGAATATCTTAAATTCGGTTAAGACAAAATGTACTAAAACCCCAATCTCTTTGTTTCAGAATCCGACAAGACCGAAGGAGCTCTTGAGGCTATATCAGCGTTCAAACTCTATTTTATCCTCCAGGACAAGATGCAACTCGGAACTTTATATCGAAAACAAACTGGAAGCGCTAATCTGGACGTATAAACTATCCGATATCGTTCGCATTGGGACTGAAATATGTTAAATACAGTTCCTCGAAGGAAAAACTTAATAGTTGTCACGATACCAGAGTTAGGGGATGAATAAATAAACCAATTTTCGAGCGGAGTGGATCAATTATAAGTTTTTGTCGAGACATGTGACGAATTTATCATGATAAGTAAGTTGAGTTGTTAAAGTGAAACACGAGTATTTGAAAAAATAAAAAATAGAAATAGATCATCACATTTGTGTGGAACGAAAAATAATTTTCGGTTTCAGAGTGTTCATATTGTGATTATAGTCCGGTAAAATAAGGATGAAAAAACGAATTGTTTTTGGAGTTGGCATATTATGTTATTTGTGATCGTACAAAAAAAAACTTGACATCAAAACTATGGGAAATTTCATGCCCTCTAACATGGTAAAACCAGATTATTAAAAAAAAATGTTTAAACCCTTAATTTACTGGAATTAGCGTTCTTTGTTTACATTTTGTCAATGTCAATCATCCCTCACTGTATATTTGGAATAAAGTAGGTAAAACTTAGGTTCGGAACCGGAACTAACATATTATATATAATTTTGTTTCACGGACTTTCGAACTGGGGTATTTTGGGTCGATTCAAGTTTTATGAAACGAACTTCGTGCGAGCAGAAAATTGATAGCGTCACCACAATTTACTGGAATTGTCAGTTTGGGATGATGTGTATAACGTATTTGCCCAAAACTTTCTCTTTCAACTTTGATTATTGACTCAATTTGTTACCGTCAACAGTCTGCAACTGAAAATATAATTTCAGTTAGAATTAGTTACTAAATAGTTTCTATTGGATGCACAACTAGGTTATTTTTTTATGATTGTTGAAAAAACTTATCGATCGATATGTATGCGGTTCGGGGAAATCAACAGTTGAATTTCTTTTCTGTTTACTTTCAATTTTCCTTTATCGAAATATGTTTTCCCATCAAACGTCCGGAATGTACATACAGGATAAATAATGAAAACACTCTATACAGTTTAAAAAAAAACACGTTTTTTACTATTTAGCCGCAACTACTGGCAACATTGCATTGAAATTTTGTACTAATATTTTTTAATAGCTGATACATCCAATGAATTTGTTTTCAAGTCTGTCTCTCGTACAGGGCGCTAGTTACATGGTTAGTAAAAAGTAATATCGAACAAAACGTTTTTAATATTAGATTTATTAAGCTAATTATGTACAATATCATCCAAACACCAATATGGATGTATGGTATAGAGCTATGGGGTTGCAGAAAACCATCGAACACCAAGATACTGCAAACCTTTCAATCTAAAATACTTCGTATAATAGCTAATACTCCAAATTTACATACAGACATCGATATTTCAATATGAATGAAGTTTTTCAGCGAAAAGAAACTAAAACCGTAACGAAAACCACCAAAATCCAAGCTTTACACTGATCCAAAGGAACAGAGAACATTGAAAAGACGCTGGCTAGAAAACCTCATAGAGTAATCTACGTAGACTCATCAGAAATCATATTATTTACTTATTACTCCGTATTTTTTGAATAGATTGTAAATTTGATTAAAAAAATATGTTTTGGAAGCTGATACATCCGATGAATTTGTTTTTATGTCCGACTCTGATAGAGGGCGCTAGTTACATGGTTCGCACCAAGTAAAATTGAATATAACGTTTTCAATATTAGATATATGTAAGAAATTTTCGAGTAAACTTGAAGATTATTTAATTTTACACCAAAAATGTACTCTTGATGAAACTCGATTATGTGTACCGTTTTCGGAATATTTTGATTTAAAAATATGAAGTAATAACCGATGCTGGTACGAAGCATTGATAAAGTTATTAATTATTATTATTAATCAGTAAGCATTATGTGAGTTGAAATTTTTTTGTCGCGTAAATAAGACCCCAACGATAAATTTTAAGAAATTGGGAATGAGAGCTTCCGGTTCACAAAAGTTCGGTCTAATCAGTATAGGATTTTGTTCTTCAAAGTTGAATAATTATGGGCACTGAGCTATTGGAGGCTTCAGTATGAAACAAATAACAATTTGATGATCATGTGTTGTTCTGGGACTTAAACTGTTGTTTGTTTGATACTAAGCCCCCCAATAGCTGAGTACCCATAATTATTTAACTTTGGTAATAGCATTTTCTTTGAGTTTGCCATAGAAAACTGTCATTTATTAATAGTTATGACGTTGAGTCGATAATAATTAAATTTCTGAAAGCTTGTTAGTTATTACATTTAATATTGTTAATCAAAATGTAGTCAACTAGCGCCCTCTATGAGAATCAGACATAAAAACAAATTCATTGGATGTAACAACTTCCAAAACATATTCGTATAAAATTTCAATAGAATAAAGCCAGTAGTTGCAGCAAAATCGTAAAAAATGTTTTTTTAGAAACAGGATCATCCTTTTTTCGAAACACCCCGTATATAACGGCAACGCAAGAGCCAGAGGAGAAGTAGACCTTTCAAGACGAAAAACGATGAATATAATTTGATCCCATTAACTATCTAAAAATACTTATAACGAATACCGAAGAAATATTTAGAAAATCGGTTAACAAAAGTTGGGTTTCTAAATTATATTCTGAAAGCTAAAGGGATATCCAAAATAGCACGAATACAATTGAATAAAACGATGACTAAACTGACTTTATTGTATTGATGTGTTCTGGGTATTAACCCAGATGTGTGGAGGAAACAAATTCTCCAAAAAATACTTGGGGGGCTTCATGGACAAGAAGAATTCATGCTGTTTGCAGAAATGCAAACAGAATTAACCAGAGATCACAAATGGAAGAGGAAGAGATCAGAAGCAGGCCGAAAATGAAATGGATGGGAGAGGTCACATCTGAATTGAACTTCCGTTCACTATACGAATTTGAAAATGATGAAAATGTAATCCTGAACCCGAAGAATGCTCAAAAAAAGGGAGATCTCTAGATTTTGGGATCCCTTGTAAGCCATAGTCATACCAAATCTTATAAAAGTGAAAATGACTGTGGATAGATTCAAAAAGAGAGATGTAGTATATATATTTTTGAAATTTGTATTTATAATAATTAAGGATTATCTGGAGAACTGCAATATATATTTTTGTGTGAAATATCAGCATTTGAAGGTAATCTTTTATATTCCATTCTAATCTATAATTTTGAAAATATACATTTTTTGTTATACTCATATTTAATAAAAAATTTATGGAATATTTGGATTGTATGCCTAATAACGTTAAGCTCATGAGAAATTGGTTTAAACTGAAAAAAATATGAGGAAATTTGTTTCAATTTCAATAACGCCTGTTTAATTTGTGCGGAATGGAAATTCCACACATAATTTGATATTCGTTAGAGCTTTTATATTAGTATTTCCAGAGATACGTTTTTTTTTTGGTAAGTAAATTATTGCGTAATCAATCACAGGGAATTGGGAGCCAGAGTGAAACTTTCTAATTATTTCTCAAATATTTACCAATGACAAGTGACAGGTTTCATTATTGTACAGTCGAAAATGTTTTCCACATTAATTGACAAACTTGAACGACATAATCAACGACATACGTTTTTTATTTTGATATATCGCTTTCGTTTTTTGTGAACAAAGATGCGATATACCTACAGTCGATTGCAATGCTGCCAACTTCAACCAGATGTCAGAACTTATCACGCATGCGTTCGAAGATTCCCACTGACATATCAGCCATTTTGGATTGTTAATTTCTAGTTAACAATCGTATAATCGTGGAGATTGTGGAAATGAAAACCTAACCTAACCTAACCAAAACTCCCGAAGCGAAAAACCAATAGACAATAGATCGCAAAAAGCGACTCTATACTCAAAAGGAGACTATATTGAACATAAAATGAGGTTTTTCTTTAGCTAGCTTCCTTTTGGAATTACAAAATAGTAGTAGGGGATAATTTGAAGTTAATGGTATGTTTATTGACTTCAATGAACGTTTTTAAGAAGATCAAGAAAATTTACATGGAGTTTTTTTCTATCATTTTGATTGGCGAATAGCGTACATTCCTTTTTTTTGTTTCAGTTCGTTGGTTGGATCATCAAATCATCAACTAGACTTGAAATGTTCTAAAAAGTCAATTAGAACCAAAGTGATGCACTACCATCAAGCATACCTCATCAGATCATGCTTCCCATATGCCTCGCTAGGCATAGATCCATCATATTTTATTCAATAGTTTTAATGTTGGTAGTACCTAATTATTGCGGACCTCGCTACAGTTCCAGAATAGTCGAGATTCAGACCGGTGCTATTAGAGGCATTATTCTGGAATTGAGTTCTAGACATTTGGAACCTGTCGAAGTAAGTGCTTCAACTAAACATTTTTTTTTCTATAGAAACAATATTCAGGCCATCAATATCTCCGAGAGACAGTTTTTGAAAAAAAATAAGCAATCGGTCTTCTTCTATAGCCAACTAAAAAGACTAGAGTCAATGTATAGCAACTCCGCGGAGTAGTTTCTTCAAGGAGGATGCTATTGAACGAGCTCCATTGATTTTTCAGTAATGCTGCTTCTTATCTACTTCAAATACAATCTAACAATGAAGAAAGTAAAGAAAAAAATGTTGTTTTTCACAATTGTATGTTTTTTATAGGTTTTCCGTGGCGTTCCCTACGCCGCGCCACCTGTGGGTCCGTTCAGATTTCGTCCACCGCAACCTCCCCTCACTTGGCCAGGCACCAGATTAGCAGATACATTTGGTGCGGCGTGTCCTCAAAAATACCCAGATATAAGCAATCGCACTGCCGCTTTACATTTTATGCCTAAAGGACGGTATCAATACCTCAAAAAACTGGTTCCTTTATTAGTCAATCAGTCAGAAGATTGTCTTTTTCTTAATATTTACGTTCCTGGTAGTGGTAAGTACTTTTCTCGATAAACTATAATCATTTCTCATTAAGCATCTTATATGTATATATAACTGCGATCCAAAGAATCTATTTCTTGCTACGATACTGAAGAAACCTGTGTTTAAAGCTGATCCATTAATCCCACTCCTATTAACAAGTATAGAATGTGAGATGGCTTTAATTGCCAGAGATCTTCGTCTTCTATTTCATGCGCTTCCTGGTGTAGTGCTCTGGAGTTCCTTAATGTTTCACAATTCGAGTTAATTTGAATAGAGTCCTTTGTACAACAAAACCTACACTTCGGGTGTTTGTTGAGGCGACAGTACCCCGTTAGTATTCGTAGATTATTCTTACTTAAGTTTATACATTCTGCAGATCTTTACCAGAAGAGTTTTTGCCTGTCTGAGCCCTTCTAGGTTGTCCCGATAATTGGTTTTGTTCCCTCTTCTCCAATGCTTTTCCTATCGATCTGTAGCTGATACCACAGAAGGATTCAGGTTCTATGAAGGGCTTGTCTGCCCCTGCTTCAGCGAACCTATCGGCTTTTTATTTTTTTTTGCCTAGTTCGTTTGATTTTTCAATCCCAAACGAGTTTGGATTTTATGATACTAGAGCTTAGAGCTCCAATGGCTGCTAGACAGAATGATGATCTCCTGTTTGCGATAGCTCCTCTCTAGATTAAACACATTTCTCAATTGCATAAATGTCTGCTTGAAAAATGCTGCCCAAATCTTCAGAATGGTTGGTTCTAAGCACCTTCACTCCTATCCGAGCTTCGTCTGCTATTTTTGATCCCATTGATACCATTTAATATTATTTCTGTTCATTTCTTGTATGGTGTTTTGGTCCCTCATGGAATGTTATGACCTGGGTTATAACACCCATTGGTAGGGTGAAAAACTGGAAATAAATGGCTTTGGATAAGCAGAAATGAAAGGCTGGTTAACAAGCTGAAGGTGTTAGACGATAAGGACGGTTGAAATGATCAGCAGGCTCCAGCTCTTGAATCAATTGAACCTAGGCGTGTAAGATCAAATCTTTATTCAAAATTCGCATCAGTGATGTTCGTAAAATGTTTAATTGTTGAACAACAGCAATGTTTTCCGCAGAACGAACGGGGCGAGCATGCACAAGTGTTTTCATATTTCCTACAGACCCGTTTTGCCGAAACTTGCGCACAATTCTCCCGATTGTGGACACATTTGGTCTATTATGCTGACCAACAAAAAAAACAGACACTGAAACAAAGGAAAGTCAAATTAAGTTGGTCAAAAAACTTGACGTTAAGGTGCGACTCACAATTAACATCTTGCCTTATAGTTGGACCACCTTCTACATAGCGTGAGGCTAAACAGATGGCGTGCGGCTGTCTACCCGTCACAATTTTAACATTTGTTCGATAGTAACTTGATGAAATTGAATTCCTGGTAATCTAATCAACGAAATTATCCAAGTAACCAAATGGCTGTTTACATATATCTTCGGTTATTCCTCAATATATCAATTTTTAGTCCTTTATTGCTGATTTACGAAGGCCCGTACTTCATTTTGTTGTTGGTAATAACTCATGAAAAGCACTACCCTCTCCATTTGATAATGTAATTTTTGACCCATTTCATGTAATACACGTCAAGAGGTGTAAAATTGTTTTCGGCTTAAAGTGCCAAACTAATTATTTAGGGTTCTGACAAGGGTTTAGACAGGAATCTAAGGGGCATAATTCGAAACAATAGTGGCTAATAGACGTGTTATTTCGATGAAGTAGAAGTCATAAACAGCGTTCGATCGTAAATATTTCCAATTTTTCGATACGCTACATTCACAAACAAATGTTGAACGTGTCCAATTACCAAAAGAAAAGTAATAAGCATTCATTACATTATATAATAATCTTGATTTTTTTGTTTACCATGTACGATTTTTACATTTTTGTTATCATTCATTCATTTCCACACTTCCAAATACTTGAACTTTATCTATTAGAACTTGAAGAAAGACAAAATGTAGTGAGAAAGAGAGAGAAATGCTTCATTCTCAAAAAACTGTTCACAATTTGTAGATAAAAACTTGTAAAAAACTAAGAAACAAACATACAAATAACTAAATAAAGAATAATTTATTTATTATAAATATTGGTTCTTCGAATTTCAGGATGTTTAAAAATTATTTTATTATGACTTCTTCTTCTTCTTTTTCTTCTCATTCTTCTTTCTTTCTTTCTTCGATATCTCTCCTCCCGACTCTAGGTTTTCATTCCATTATCTCTTGCTATTTTTACAAGCCTATTCATTGATGTTATTTTTTATGTCTGATGTTCTCATTTCTTTATCTCTTTAATAGTGTTTCTCCCGAGATCCATCCGAGTATTTTCATTTCTGTTGTCTCCAAGAGTCGTTTCTGACATGGTTTATGGTGTATAGGTCATCAAGGTCCGATTCTTTCTTTGTAAATTCGTTCCTTTGTTTCTTGTATTGGGTATTTGTTTCTCCATACTACATTCCGAAGACATCCCGCGACCTTATTTGCTCCGGCTACTCTTTCCTCGTCATCTACGTCTCCATAACTGGTTATGTTAATTCCAAGAAACTTGAATTTTATTTTCTGCTGTATTATTTTACCTTATAGTTTCAAATTGCGTCTAATGGACTCTTTGAATGTTTGAGGATCATCTTCAGTATTAGCATGAATCGTGTCGTCTATAATCGCTTTTTATAACCTCACTTTTTTATGATTTCATCCATTAAAATAATATGAGACTCAGTCTAATGTCGACTGGTATAGGTTATGTTTGTTTAATGCGAGCCTAAATGCTGTTCGGACGTCACTGAAGCATAGGAATGCTGGTTTTTTTGTATTCTATAGATTTCTCACTAAATTATCGTAGGATAGATACTACTGAATCCTTTTAACTTAGTTTTCTAATGTTTTGATTAAGTTTTTCAAATTATAACTTGACGATATTTAAATTTTTTCTTCGTACGATTTCCTTCAATGTTAAAGCTTCGGAATTTGTATCATTATCTACTTTCACTCTCTAGAGGTTCGTGTAAATATTTTCTTATACCGTGAAATTCGGGGAAAATAGCCTCTGTTGAAAAATACGTTTGACTGCACTTGAAGCGCACGAAGGTGTGTACTTTTAATTAAATTTCTACGTTTTACGTTAGTCTTTGTAGGGCTTGTTTGGAATAACATGAACGAGTACTGGCCATCTAAATTAAATTGTGGAAATGCAGTTTTTTATATTTATTTTGCGGCTATAAACTCATTTCATCCTAAAATTCGTTATTACAATAAATTAATAATTACGAATTCTTCAGCGGAACGGACGAAATTTCGTAGTTATGAGAAAAATACACAAAAAGAGTTCTAATACGATTCGAAGCTCTGCTGTTCGGTTTGCTTGTTGCACCATTCTGAAGAGATCAACTCGACGGAAACCGGTTGACAGATTATACATATTTACTCACAATTTTCGTTATAGATCAGCATTTACCTTAAATTCTCCATCGCAGGACTATTATTTAATTATGGATACTAAATTTTTCGATGGCACAACACAAGACATTCTGAAAATAATTAGGAACACGTGTTTATTCATATAAAAACATTATTTAACGATAATTTGATTATATAGAGCCCTGTAATCGATCCAGTTGTCCTCTCTTCACTCAAATCCCTAGATCATTTGCATTTCCCTATTTCTTGATCGTGCAAGCCTGTCCATTTGGAGCCAAGATACTTCCTTTCCCCCCTAACTTCTCTGGTTTTCCTTTTTGCCCCCAATCAACAGTTACAGAAATTGATACTTCGAATTATGTGCCCTAAGTATGTCATTTTTTGTCTTTTCAATAATTACAAACAGATCTCGTTGTTTATTAACAAGTCTTTAAGCATTCTGCGATTTATCCTTATTTGAGAAGCCTCTTATTTATTAATTCCATCATTTTTGAACGTTCAAAATTACATACTGTAGACAATAACCGACAACAAGTAGCATTTGATGTAGATTGAGGTCAAAATCAGAACAGGCAATTTTCGAAATGCCTGTCCTGGTTTAATCGAGGTAGTATGTCCAGTGCTCAATGCTCAAATACTTGAATTTACTTACTAAGGACCAAAACCTCAAGAAAATTGTCTTTGAACATAAATTGAACATGGTTGTCTTATACTATTTGTAATTGTACCGTTTGGTTTCAATATAAGTATTCAATGCATCGAATGTCCTTCTTATCCATGTCGAATGCCTTCTCTTAGTCAATAGTCAAGTTTTCTTTGGTCATGGCAATTTGGACTGCATGGCGATTATTATGAGCCACTCATCAGTCTTCCACATTTATGGTAAACTCTTTGGTATATGATTTTCATTAATATTTTTAAGGTATGACCCAGCAGGTTAATGAGTCTGTAATCTTCGTACTATTTGCTTAAGTATTCCTGGTTTGGAGATAAAAGTTGTGCATATCTACTATTAGGTTATTGACCTATTTCATACAGGGTTTCCAAATTCATGCGTCAAACTTCTGTAAGCTTTCAAACTATTGTAGTAATTATTACAAATTCTCTGGGACAATACGTTGATCAACATTTTATTTTTAGTTTCCATTAGGAAGAAAGACTACGTCATTGTTTTTGTTCAACGAATGCCGGTGAATTTTTTTCAATTAAAAGTGATGCAGTAATGTCCCAAATCGTTAGAATGCTATATTGATGAGAGTCAGTCCTACGTTATTATTTTCGTTCACCGCACTCGTGACAAATGACGAACGATGTGCGTTAAAGCAAAAATTTCACTTTATGAGAATCGAAACATTCTATTTTTATTCCGTGTAACCTGCCATCAGATTTTCAGGACTCCACGGTCGAACTCTTTTATTGAATAAAACAGTGGCGTTCGAAATTGTCAATCACACAGAAAAATTCGTTAATACTATAAAATTGGTCATTTTCAACCCGCAACTTTCTTTTAATCTGATCCAATTTTACTAAATTGGATGTAAAGACTTTAAATTGATGAAAAAACGGATTGTAACAATTTATTTATGAGAAAATACAAAAAGTTTCTTCCTCCTTCTTCTTGTGGTGTCTATTCGTGATAAATCCGATCTTTATGGCAATTTTTATTGTGTCAACACCATGAGAATGAATTTTCCATTGAACTAGTTCTCAAGCCAAGATGTTTGTCGTCTTCCTGGTTAGTTCATGGTCTAGGACTAAACTTGCTTTTCGACGCGTGCCGTTTTTCTTGGTTGTTGGACCAATCCTCGTTTATAACCAAGGTATTTATATTGTTTGGTTCTTTCCATTAGAACTTGATTGATAAAGAGATGACTCTCTGTCTTTTTGACACTAATATCTAGTCGTTATTGCTGATTATGATGGGTGATACTATCTGCATATCTAATGTTGTTTAGCCTATATCCATTCTAAGGTTTGTGGAATGTTCTCAGTAGAGATTTCCAACTATTATCAGGTCTTTAGTGTTAATTATCGTTTCTTTCAGAAGCTACATTCGATCGAACGCCTTTCCATGGACTATTAAACATGCGTACACATCGCAATTTATGTCTCCGCATCTTTGTATCAAGGCCTGTACTGAGAACATTTTAAACGCGATCTGATTCACATGTAAATTATGATTTACTTTGAGAAAGAGCTTAAGTAGATTACTCATGAGATTTATCGTATTCTTCGCATTTCTGGGTGCCTGGTTTTTCAGAAGATTAATTAATCAAGAATTATATATGCTGTTCAACATCGTCCTAATCAAAAGGACTAAAGTTTTGGTATATATCAAGCAGTTTAAGGAATTTTGCTGATACTTGCTACCTCGTAGTTGCATTTCTATTGTTTGGAATTCTTGTACAATAATTTCTGGTCCTTCTATTGATTCCTCGATTCAAAAGTTGTTATGTCTAAGGTTTTCGAATGTTTTTTTATGGTAGTTCAAGATATTTGATCTTTTGAACAATTGTCTTAAATTTCCTACACTTTCCCGCGGCGCTGCTGCCTTTTTAGTATGGTGAGAACAAAGACAAGTGAACAATTTCAAAAATTTACAGCAGATTAATACAAACCGTCGTGTTTAGATACAGAGTACCAAATCTGAAAAAGCCTAGTCGCCCTGTGAAATCTTTAGCTAATTCAACCACGTCTCCCAGTGTATTTGGATGGAAAATGACGAAGATTATCCGGAATCCGTTTTCCAAACAAGTAAAAATATATGACATCATTAGATGTGCATTTTTCATGAATCATCAAACTCTCGTTCGATCAACTTTCATATTTTCCTCCACCTGAACTTTTATAAAAGTATTCTCGAGAAAGTTGTAACGGTTTTTTTTTTATTAACTCGAGGAAAAACTTTTAGAAATTGCTATTGCAATTGGCGGTAATTTACTGATCGATAATAGTCCTGAAACTTTCGACATGTTTATTACCAAACTTAGAAATATCAAAAACCAATCAATAATTTCAGGAGCTCTACAAAATAAATCAGAAATTCATATGACTTTTATAATAAATCCGAGAAAAACCTGAACACCGTGAAATATTGCGGTTGAGTTGGTTAAATATCCACCCTAGAGCCTTGGTCTTACTCCCATCGATTTTCACGGTAGAAAAATTGATCCAGGATACTACAAATCTCTTAGATGTACTGAAATTATGATTTATTTTTGTTTTTTGAATAGAGAAACTTTCTAGATTTTCCTCGTCTTGGTTGAAACGATATTTCTGTTCGGCATGCGGAAGGCATTCCGATTAGATAATAGAACCGTGCAATTAAAGGCCCAAGACTGGCACTCGAGATGTTTGCCATCTCGAAATTCTAGTAGATAAATAAAGAAGGTGACGGCCGTGTAATTTAGTGACCGGTCGTCCTAGGTGGCTGCGCGCCTTTGAGAAACGTGTATCATTTGTCAGGTGGATCAATGAAGTCACTCCAAATTGAGATCGAGTCTCGACATTTGTTTATTTTCAAAGGAAAAGGTTGTAAATACGTGTGTATATCCGAATTCCGGAAAGTAAAATAATATTTTTATTGATTCTCTTACATTTTAGTTAGCAAAAGCTATTTGATATAATAAAATTTTGCAATCAACGCTAGTTCTAGTGACTAGTGCGTTTTTTCTCAGTTTGAAAGCTGAAAAGATGGATTTTTTTCAGTACCTATCAAAATTAAAAGAATTATAAGCATATAGCATCATCTTTTTGCGCGAGCGCAGTTGGATAGTTGCACTCGTGGAGTTTTAGTAGCCATGAGTCACTTCGGCGTAAAGCGTCGCGCTTTTTGACGAGGCGACTGACGCTCCGAGTGCAAATTTAATTAAAATATGGATTAAGCGTTTCGAAGCAACCAGTTCCACGTTTAAACCACCAGCAAAAAGTCATCCGAGAACGTCTAGAACCACAGACAATACTGATACGTTGAAGGAATCAGTACGAGAAAATCCGCATGTGTTTACTCGGCGGCTTTAAACTTGTCGCGACGAAGTTTACAGCGTATTTTGAAGTTGGATCTTAAACTTCATCCTTATAAGTTCCAGTTAACATAGAAATTGAAACATATTGACTTTCAAGCAAGCTTGGGATTTGCTGAAGAAATGCTTAGTTGATTTTCCACTTTTGACAACATCTTTTTCTCAGATGAAGCTCATTTGGGTTCGTAAACCTACAAAATTGTCGTTATTGCACCGAAAACAAACCAAAAATGAAACCACTGCATAGAAAGTAACGGTATGGACAGCAATCTCAAGCAAAGGAATTGTTGGTCCTTTCTTCTTTGAAGATTCACTAGAACGAAACATCACTATTAACACCGTCCGCTACATTGCGATGCTAGTGGAATATTTGACTCCAGAACTTGCGATATCAAGAATAGCTAATAGAGAACTTGGTTCCAGCAAAACGGAGCGACATCAAATGACTTTATGGCTGCTGTGAGACAGATGTGATATCCCGTGGCCCCCACGTAGCCCTGACTTGACGCTTTTTGAGTTTTTTTCATGGAGATACCACAAACATAAAGTCTACTTGAGCAATCCGAGTGACATCAATCAGTTAAAGGAAAATATCCGCCAGGAAATGGTAACAATCACCCCAGATTTATTAACGAGAGTTTTTACAAATCTGCGTTCGCGTTTAGAGAAGTGCCGTCTCCGAGAGGGCCGTCATTTAGATGACGTTATTTCATTTCATATCTTTTGTTTCAACAATACCTTATCATCGGCTTCCTGGTTAGTGATCGGTAAAGTAGAGGCCGTTCTAAGTTTGAGTAACTTTCTAGTTGTGACATACTCCGGTGTAGAAGCCTCCCTCATATGTAAACTCCTGGTTATTTGATATGGCAAATTTAGCTTTACGTTCATCGATGGATCGGTATTCTTTCTTCTAGTGTATCGCACAGTCACCGATGTTTTTGCTCAACAATCATTCGATTTATTAACAAATGCATTTCTGCTTATTAGACGGTTTCAGTTTCACAATTGTCTTCAGTTTGTAAAGTTCTAGATAATTAACTGATTCAAAAAGTTCAACTTCAAATAGAAAGTTCAACTTTCAAATGCTATTCATTACAAAATTGGAATCGTTCTCTCGATTGTAAAATTCCGTAGTTGTTCTGAGAACAAAGAACTTTTTTAGATTGAAATGTACTATAAAGATTATATTGATTGATAACTGGTATTTCCTTCTCGAGTAAGTGCCTCAAGTGCTATGAAACGTTAAGTTTTAATTCAATTTTAGTACTTTATCAAACATAAAAATCTCTTAATTATGACAACAGTTCTAAATCATCAAACTTTGGGATTAATTTTTGTTCACATTTCACTTCTAATTTATCTGCTGCATGACTGCAACGGTCCCGTTTTATATACTATAATCACATTCTAGATCTTTCGGTTTCTGGAAATCTCTAGTTTGTCTTGAGCATACAAAAAGGCTCACAGAAAGATAATTTCTACAACATATTAGAACAAAATTGGTTTAACGTTGTAGAAAGAGTGTAAAATTTTATAAAGTTATAAATATAGAGATAGAGAGACTGTTTTTGAAAGGAAAAAGGACATGATTATGTAGAATAAGGTTAACTTATCTCCCTTCGCAGGACTTGTTAATTGTTAACAGAGAGATCATATCGTATACACGATGTGGAAAATTATTGTAAATGTTGACAGTCAAAGTAAATATTCATAAAAAATAGTAAAAATATCCCGTTACCGAAAAAGTTGCATTATAGAAGTCGTCTATGTTAAATCTTCACATACTTTTCACCATCGAAGATGTTCAATATGGAAAAACCATCGTAATCATCATCGGCACTGGAAAGGATCTTCAATTTTGCTCAGTGGTCTTTGTCTAATGGTATTTTAGATTTCCTCTGAGGTTTGGAACCTTTTTAAATTTAATTAGAGCCCTTTTACTGCTTTATTTGTCTCCTCAGCTTTATTTGAAATTAGTAATGTATTGTATACAAATCCTTATTTATAATGTTTTTTCAAAACCACAATAATATGAAGATCATAAATTTCGCAATGGTCCTACAACTTTCCAGATAAGTCTATTTTTTTTTTGACCTTTTGGTTCATTTCGCTCTAAATTCCCAACAAGACGTATTCAAAAATACTTAATTACTTTAGAGAAAAATTAATGATCTCTTTCTCAAAATAATTATATTTTCTTTATGAAAATAACATTAAATCTTTTTCTAAAACTTTGCATTAAACTGTTGATTTAGTTTTGATGAATCCTGAAAGGGTTGAAGTCACTCAGTTTTATTTCACTCATTTATCATTCTGAAGCTATACGAGGTCTGGTTATTAAATAACGAGACTGCGCGCCTAGAGGGCGCCCTAGATAGCTGGGTTAAAAACGAGTAGTGCGTTGGGTACTTGTCTATACACTTCCCAAAACACGTTTCCGTCACTAATATAGTATTTAAGCAGTAGAGGTTTGAAACTAAGATGTTTTTTATTGTGCAGAAAAACAGGAGAAACGTACCAATCTCAAATATCTCGTTAAATTGAAAAAAAACTCCGACTGAGTGCTGTAAATTGTTGCATGATGCCTATGGGGACGATTCTCTATCTCGTGCGCGTATTTTTGAGTGGTGTTGATTATTTTTTTCGACATTAACGGTATCGTGATGACTGAATGGGTTCCAGAGGGTCAGACTGTCAACTAAACTTGCTATTTGTCAGTTTTGGTAACACTGCGAGAACGAATTCGTGAAAAATTTCCCGAGTTCTGGGAGAACATCTCATGAATTTTGCACCAGGACCAGTAAGCGCATTCCAGTGCTCAAACACTCGCCGTACTAACCAGATTTGGCAACGTGCGACTTTTTTTTGTTTCTGAAGATAAAATCTGCTTTGAAAGGGACCCGATTTGAGTCGATTGAAGCGGTAAACCAGAGCTCCTAAAGGCACTCACCAAAGAAGTCTCTTTATTTATTAGCCAGACCTCGTAATTCACAATTATTGGAAGAGGTAAAAAGAAAATTGAAAAAAATGGTGAAGAAAGTAGCGAGACAATCTTTTGGTCATTCATTGATATCAATAAAGGAAACACAAAAATTTTGGAACGATATATAATTTTATTTTTCTCCTTTTAGCTCCAAAAACTTTTACCAGCGACGTTTTTATAATAAAAATCGTTAAACTCCTCAAAATAACCATTAACTGCTAACTTCACCTCTTCATTTTTGGAAAATCTTTAACCACCGAACCATTTTGTCGAGCCTACGGACAGAAAATAATCCGAGAGGGCTAAATCTGGCGAATAGGGTACATGAGGTAGTGAATATTTTCAGAATAATGTAAAACCTTGTTCACTTGAACTTGGAATTGGAACAAATAAGTAAAATACACTAGACCTCAGCTTTCGGGTAATAATAATAATAGATCTTGCGAAATGTAGAAGCGCTTCACTGTATTGAAAGTAGATGTCTCTATTTATGATATTAGTATGCACGGGATTCTAAGTATTGAGAGTTCTATTAAACTGATTGTTTAATTAACTAATGAATATTCCGTCACTTTATTTTGAGCATTGGAACAAAGTGAAGAATAATTTCCATAACTCAAATAATTCACAGATATATTTCACAGATTAGTATTGAATTTTCATTTCAATTTAATTGCTCTTATATACTAGTTAGAGAAATGGAAACAAGACACTGAACAGAATTCAGTATTTCCTTTCCGCCAGACACTATACGACTCTATACTCCAGCCCTAATTCAAAATAATTACTCTAATTACTGAGTCCTGAACAAAAACGCAACAACAATGTCAAGTTGATTCTAACAAACAATGACGGTTATTACATTATAGAAACCAACGATTTTTCCACAAGACTTCATTCTTGTGTTTTTTTTTTATGATAAAAATGAAAAAATCCGTAGATATTGCCATCCATTTGTCAGTTTTAGTATCAAGAGCTTGGAAATTAATCTATGAGAAAAATGAAAATCAGATAAAGTTGAACACTTCTAACCTAACATAACCTAACCAACTATATACTTGAGAAAATTGATGTGCTGTCAGCGATGAATTGGATCCACAAGCAATCCACGGATCCTCAAGACCGTCTAGTGATTAATTCCAAATAAGTCTTACCTCCGGCTTACTAAGAGATGGAAAAAAATGTTTCATACTTGTTTGCCAGTCGGAACTTTCAAGTCTGAACAGTCTTCGTTTGTAAACTGGCACACCTAAAGGTATAGAGATATTTATTCGAGGTTGTAAGCGTTTGCAAGCGCTTATCTGCAGGTACCAGCAACTCAGCAAACATCGCTGGTTGCTGCTATAACAACCGGGAAGTTTTGGCCAGCTTCTCCAGGTGTTTGTTAAGAATGTAATGAGTGATTGGTAAATCTACGTCGAAAGGAACGACTGAATTGACCCTTCTATCAACCACCACGATCTGTTATTCGTCACTTATCGGTTATAATGGATCCATCGTGGTACAGCCGGTCTCGAGAATCTTCTGCGGCTGGTGTTTTAAAACAAAGGCGTTTTATCTTTGAAAAACATATTTTAGAAACTGCTGGATATTCAATTTTTCCACTTAAACGAATGTAAAATAGATTCCTAGCGACCAAAAGGAGTGAAATCACTGAGAATTCCAATTATAATAAGTTGCAGCAACCTATAGCTTGATTCTCTTGAAAACAGATTAATTATTTTTAATAAATAGTGTATTTGAATTATAAATTGATGTAATCGGTTAAAATAGTGATATAAGTTAATTTCTAATAGATTTGATTCGTATCTGATTTCTTTTTTACAAGGTTCTTTCAGTTAGATGAAGGTTAGATTGACTGACAACATTTCGAATCATTATTTTGTCAATTATTTCAAATTTGTTTTTCAAAAGATATCAAAAAATCAGTTTTCGAATATTACATTGAATCGTAGTAAAATAGAAACTAGATTTCAATATAATCCGCTCGTTTTTATTATAAAGAATATTGAATTCAAGCTACTTTGCACTTCATGTTGCAGTTATTGCTGGAGTCGTTTTTAATAAAAGGCGCCGTATTCCCATTATGAATTATTCTTATATTTTTTATTGCAATTCAAATAGGATTCATCTCTATTCATAACATCTCAATTCACCTCTGTAAATTACGTTGATTTTTTATATTTCTAATATAGTTTAATTTGAATTTGGAGTTCGCGCAAATCCTATTATAAAATATATTTCTTCTACCTATTGGAAATTGATTAAGCAATAACTGAATACGTTTTTCCTAGCTTTGAAACGTCATATTAGTTCAGGTATTCTACATAATTCGTTTGGATGAATTGTTGGTTCAAGAATGATGTTTGAAAGTAAAATTACACTTGGTTGTCTTCAGAAATAAAAGTTGTATCAGTACTAATCTTTATGTCTTCAGAATCCCTTCAGTTTTTTACCTTTCCGCATGACCCATTTGAATTGCTGATTCAAGAATTCTCTTTGACGTATAACAAGGTCTTTTTTACATATAAGCTTACATAATTTACCAATGAATTTTCTTCACCTGTTGCATCATCACTACTCTGTCTTCCGAGCAATTTTTTTTGCTGTACACTCCAATTGACACTACCAATTTAAATCAGCAAATAAGTCTCTAGAATCTTCCTCGATTTTCACTTTCCCTTCATTTATTTTATCGATAATCATGAACAAGCACACAGATATACCAAAACAACTACAAAATTGAATGGATTTTACTCGTTTTTTGAGTCGAAAAATAGTTATTTGAACGTGCAGGATGCAGACAAAACATCAAATGATACATAACCAGCATTTAGATCCAACAAGTGAACGCAAGATTGTAACTAAGTTGGAAATCTTGTTTATACTGTCCGACGCGCGTTTCGACAACCGAGTTATCGTCTTCAGATACTGAAGGTAAGCAATTCACCTTCAGTCTCTGAAGACGATAACTTGGTTATCGAAACGCGCGTTCAATAGTGTGATTTTGGGTGTTGGTGTAGTGGTTGTGTAAACAGTGTGTTCATAGCGCAAGATTAGATATCGATTTTGAGACAACTACGTTGTAAAACAATGGAAAATATGGGAAATAATGAGGAATTGGAACGTTTATAAATGATTGATGAACATAGTTGAAAAAATAAGTAAGAAAACAGTGAATATAGTACGAGATAACGAATAGATAGAAAGTAATTTAGTATTTGGAACTTTAAGACCTTGATCCTTTGCCTGTTTAATTAGTTTAGCACTGATAATATTAGTGGGGTGTTTTCTTTTAACCAGTCAGCTTGTACAAAAGTACTTAGTCACCAATATTTCCAAGAAAAGTGTGCAAAATAGTTTATTTATATATACCAACAATTGCTAGTTGAATAAATAAAAGAGGAAAAAATAGAATTCAGTCATACGATGCAGCATTCTAATAATCTTTGATCCTTCCTAATGTATAAAGTTAGGATCTATTTAACGGAAAACATTCTAGTGATAAAAACAGTTCTACAAATATATTTTTTATTATTATTAAACTGGAAACTTGAATGCATACAAGTAAATATACAATTTTTCGTAGCGAGACTATATTCAATCAAATCAAATGCATTTATTGGTATCTTAAGGTACCTCGAGTAGGCTTTTAACCACAAAAACATCTACGCTTCCACCAATTTGCAAAAAAAAGCTTCCTATATAAAATTTTTCTCTTCGAAAGCGAATTTATTCCTTTATATTAAGAAACAGTGTATATGACGTTGGAAACAGCTCAAATTCCATTTTTTCAACACAAGGAATATTAAAATTTGGAATGCCAAAGTTTCATCAAATTGTTACCTTCTTTTTTATTCACAGTAAGCGGTTTCAGTATGACTTTTATATGGAATCAAGTTTATTGCTTTGTTCGTAGCAGTTTCTCGATAGTTCCCCATTCCTAATCTCTCTTAATCTTCTCTTTATGTTTCTATTCAGTTGCTCCGTGGACATTCGTCTCTTTTTCCCTTAATAAAGATCTTTTCGCTCTTCGAACTTCAAACATTATGGTTATAAGCTCCATCGAAACCAGTCTACTTGGTCTAACCACAAAAACCAACTCATCTTGACTATACAGCGCTTAGATTAATCTCTGCTCTCAATTTTCTGCATTCTTTTTGCTTCGGAAATCTTTTTTAGTACTTTTCTCTTCCAAATGTTCATTTTGTTCTCTTTTTTCTTTGTGCATGGTCCAGCATTCACTGCCATACATCACCGTTGGTTGTATCTTGTAAATGTGGAACTTGGCGCCTTTTGATCTTCAAAATCCTTCCTCTTCCTTTTCACCAATTTACCTTGTTTCGCCTCTTTCGTTTGTCACTGTCATTCATAGGTATTCGAAGTCTTGGACTTTATCAACTCCTCGTTTTATTTTCTCTGGTTCCTTTTTAGTTCTAAGTACCACAACATCTTCGTAGGCAAGGATTTGTGTATTGTTGTTGTAAGTAAATTATCCCCGGGTTCAGGATAATGATAATGATCTCAGGATCATTTTTAGAAAATGGTAGAGCCCTGGTGATTGTTTTAAGCCTATTTTTTGAACAAAAATATTGTATATATGGGATTGTTGCTTTCAAGCGCCGAGCTTTAAATTTCCTGGATTGAGGAAACTGCTATTGAGGAAATTGAATATTGAAGTCTCAGTGGTAGGACTTTGAGCATTTCTAGATGGTATTCAAATTGCTTTTTGATGTAGTTGACTTATATTTCTAATAGTGTCTAAAATAATTTCATTTTAATTCGTAATAAAAAAACTATTGCGGAATATGAAATTGAAACGAGAAATAAATTTATATTGCGATTTCGAGTGCCCATAAACGTTCCCGTGTTTCCTATCGAACGGAGCTTAAACTTGGATTAAATTGGATCCGTAGGTAATTGGAAATCTGAGCTGCAGTTGTCGTAAATTTCAGTTTTGGAAATATATTGTAGACAGTCGAAGTTATTTTGGGCTCAATAACGAATTACTAGATGTGAAATAAGTTTGATGAACATAAAAAAAAATCAACAACTTGACTTTCCCCATTTTATTCAATTCGATAATTTTCCACTGGTTTTGATCGGTAAGATATTTCTGTGTAACCTAGGAAAGGTTTCCGCGAGTTTAGGGGTTGAACTGCGTTGAAATTTTGAAAATTCTCGACGTTTCGGATCCCATTTTGGAACCAGCATCAATGGGTGGATATTTATTCGTTTATTGGTGCTATCCAGTAAAAAATTAACAATTTTCAAATCCAATATCTGATTCTCGTGATGCTAAACGATGTTAGTGACAGTTATTTTTCAATAAAACGCCGATGTCGGACCTTATTACTCCTTTGATTAGAAGCTGGAGTTTGAATACTTTATTAATAATTCAAATTGAGTTTATTGTTATGAGGAAACTTTTGTAAGAAACTGATACTCACTTTTGTAAACTGATGAGGTCTGTTACTTTATGCACAAAAGAAGCGCGAAACGAAAAAAAAAGTCGTACACTTTTTTCTCATTAGCTTTCGAAAACTCAAACTGGATTAAAAAGTTTAAAGACTAATGAGAGAAAAGAAGATTTTTAGCTTTAAAATTCACATCCGTCCACAAATATTTGGACTGAATTGTGTTATTGCAATTTTAAATAAAACTTTCGTTTACGTTCGACGAAGTTTAAAGTTGAATTTAGATTTTGATTAGAGATTGATTTAGAAACTTAGTGAAGTATAAACATGAAGTCATTTATCAATCGTGATGTTTTTTATTATTATTATTTCTTCATGTCTTTGCCTATTCCTTTTCGTCATATTTACAGTATGGTATATTAAACTTACTCTATTTGCTAACTTTATGTCAATTTCCTAATATTGTCTCCTACATCTTCATCCTTAGCACTTTAAATTCTGATATCTCTATTATTTTTTGATAGATTTCTATTTGCTTGTTTGCTTAGACTAAAACCAGTCCTACTACTTTCAAAACAGACCCTGTATGTCACACATGAGACGTTTCATCTATTTAGTTTTTGGGAAAACTTAATTTTTCGTACTGATAACATTTTATCTATCTCTAATTGTACCAAAATCAGTAACGGATTACGATTGAAATAGTATTGGATTCTTGCCACAACATAATTTATCATTTCTCTCAATTTATCCCATGTATCACAAACTGTGATAATAGACATTTTGTTTTATTCGATTATATTCGTTATTTTTTATACTTTTAACATTTGTTACTTTTCTCTACCAACGAAATTCTAACCTCATTTCACCTATTGCCAAACGAATTCTCTAACCTGATTATCTCTTCCGGTTCTGATCAAATAAATCAATTCCGGCCGGTATTGAGTAGATAATCAGTTTAAACCTTTCCATTATTCCTGTGTGTGTGTGTTTTCATTTTTCTATTTGTTCGAATATTATGTACAAACAAAATAAACCGATTTGGTAATAATGATGATCCGTTTTGTTTTTGTTACATAACATTATAATTTTTGTATACGGTTTCCATACCTTGAAGATCCTTCTCAGAGTATTTACGAGGGTTGTCATAGAAGATTTCGACTTCAATCTGAAGATGTCAGCACTATCAATATAAAAGAAACCTGCCCCGAAAAAGGTTTAATCTTTTGGAAAAGAGATGGCGACGGTTTTTAGGATAATTGGGGAGATTGTGTCTGATTACCTTTGATTAAAGTTTCGTACCCTACTAGAAATTTACAGTTTGAAAATGAGTAAATACCGCTTTTGGATAGGATACATTCAATACTAGAGGAATGCTAAAAGAAAATCTGTAAAAAGTGTGTACAAAAAGAACAAAAAAATCTTATAGACCTATGGTACTATAAACTTCTTAACTAGACTAAACAGTAGGACTTACTGCAAGGACTTTTGTCTACTCCTTCCGTGAGCACAGTTATCCTATTCTAGAAAGTTCATTACTTTACAGATTCAACTATTGGCTCGGTACTCATCAGTGGTCAACATTTTGTCCGAGTCTTTATTCAACTAATGGCTCACTACTGTACAATGCGAAAAAAATGCACAATCATTTGCCAAGTGAAATCAAATCTATAACATTCATTCACATCGTTGAACTTTTCTTTATTTGTTATTCAAAATCTCTCGTCTACAAATTATAAGCAAGCTCTGTTGTAGGTTAATACATTATGTATCGAAGAAAAAACTTTATGCTACCTAAAATCTCAGAATGACGCTTATATGTTATCAAAGCTTTTCTTTTCGATGCACCTGAGAAAGATCCTTTTGTATTACAGGAAACCGCGGGCTGGAAGCGCCGTACGCCGTTCTGGTATTCATACACGGGGAAAGTTTTGAATGGGGGGCGGGTCATCCCTACGACGGTAGTGTTCTAGCCTCTTATGGACACGTTATTGTGGTAACTCTCAACTTCAGACTTGGAGTATTAGGTAAGTACGCAGCTTCATTTTACTTTGTTGTCTTTGTACTATATTTTGATATTTTTTATAATAGTGACTATCATGAACAAACTTGATTATTAGTTCTTGGAAATTCTTCTAGTTCAAATTGTGAAGTGTTTGAAGGCTTTAAATCGATCGATGAAGCGATTATTTATTCTTAAATCTTGAATTATTAAGGTAGTTTTCAAAAGATAATGAGTTGTAGATACAATTCAAAAAAACATAAAAACTGGGAAAAGATGCTACAAAGAGACAATATAACTGCTGAAATAATGAAATATATGAATTAAAAGGGGATGAGGGAGTTAATAGAAATGCTAAACGACATGATTCAGCAGGAAAAAATACCTGGGAGATTGGAACCTAGAAATTATAGTATCTATATGTATAATTGGCAAAAAAAGAAATTGTAAAAACTACTGACAAAAAAAATG
Organism: Diorhabda carinulata; assembly: GCF_026250575.1. NCBI lineage: Eukaryota > Metazoa > Arthropoda > Insecta > Coleoptera > Chrysomelidae > Diorhabda > Diorhabda carinulata. The sequence goes on from NC_079468.1 coordinate 23,060,881, forward strand.
ACTAAAATAATAAACAAAAATTAATGAAATAAGGTCGAAGACAATTCAGAGATACCAACAATGTACTTTTAGAAGTGGAAGAAGCACAATTCATTTATATTTTATAGATTTGGAAAGAGCTTTTGACCAAATAAGGATAATTTGATAATAGTAGGTAGAAGTTAATCGAATTATTCTTGGGAATGAATTAAAGGTCACCCAACTTCAAAAATCTATGTTCTTACTATGATTAATTCAATTTAAACTCTTGGTATTTTTCATAAAACTTTGTCGTTTCCAAGGAAAAATCAAATAACCAAAGATATGTTTTCAACGATGTAATTTCAAAAAAAAAACTTGTTAAGAGTTGGCTTTGAATTAATACGTTGAATTTGCAATTTGCAATTCAAATCACAAACTCAAGCAGCTCTTCAAAACACTCGACGTAGATCAGAAGGACATTCGATGGATTCAAAACTCTATGGCACCAAACAGCATAAGTGAAAATTGATAATAACATGTTCAATATCATAAAAAGAGTTTTTAGGAGATTCCGGAGGATCTGACTATATCATATATGTTTTCAACGATGTAATTTTTAAACATTCCAGCACAACATTCAACGTGAAACCCGTAGAAAAAGTAATCTACGATTGAGATTCATCAAATGCTAAGTGTGGTCGGTGCTTCTCTGCGATATGAAAGATTGGACATTGCAGAAGGATGGAATTGATGAAAAAGAGATTTTCAAAATGTGGATATATGTCCTGAACAGCTTGCCTAACAAATGAAGACGTGTTAACAAATTATAGGAATTATTAAAAAAAAAGCAAACGGCATACTTAGTACGTATGATTCGAAATACAAAGTATCTTTTCCTACAACTGTTAATTAACGGCTAGATCGAAGACCGAAGAGGGATCAGAAGAAGAAAAATGTCGTGTTTGCGAAATATCAGGCAATCGACTGAAGGAATAATTGAAAATGTTGTCGGAAACATCCATAAATTGTCTTAGGGTTTTGTGAAGAAAACTGTGAAAAAAACGTGGAAAAACAGAAGGAGGTTTCCTAATCACGTGGTTCCTGATAAATGTTGTCTTAAGCTGTAGACGGATTCGAGAAAGAAGCTGCTAGACAAAGAGGATAAAATAGGAAGGAATAAAACAGCAGAAGGAAGAAATGCACGGAGAAGAAATATATGTCATGATATATTGAAAGTTTCCTCAATGAATATATCTATATGTAGACATTGAAGATTGATATAGAGTCTAAGTATTTCCTTTAAACTAATTATGATATCAAAGCAAAGATGCTAAATATCATCAAGAATATTAGAATTTATATTTAATTAGAATCGTTAAAAAAATTCTGTGGCTAATGGAGTTGCTTCAAAGTCATCTTCTTCCACGCACAGACATCAAATTATTCGGTGTAATTTTTTTTTATTTATCGCCATCTCGCTGCCTAAAATAATAATTACAGAAATTTCATTGAAAAATGCCAAATACTGAATTTGTTCTCTTTTGCAAAAATCAATTAAACTCGTGTAATAATTAGTTTTTAATTTCCAAGTAAACGACTGACTGGCTTTCAATATCGAAGAACGAACGTTTTATTAATTGCAGTCTACGGGGGGTGGCGAAGTTTTAATTTTCTTTGGTAGATCATGCAAGTGATTGCTTCAAGAACAATAAAGATGATTGTTTGATATCGATCAATTATAATAATACTTGTTGACAATTAGTTTATAAGGAAGAAACTTATTCTTTTTCATTGATAATTAACAGTGAATATTTCTATATTCTGTAATCAGTTACAATCTTTGGTCGGCTAGATTATTTAAGTCTATTATCGAACTCAAATCATTAGATTCCACAATTTTCCAAATTTAAGAACCTAATGTCTAACAAACTCACTTCACTAAATAAAAAGATTTAATTCTCTTTAATATTTTATCTGTTCCTTAAGTATTAAGAAGCTGGATTATCTCAATATTTGTTGAAAATTAGTTTTTCTACTTTATGAACATACAAAATACTACAAAAACTGTTTGCCTTTAGTCTCTGAAGACGATAACTTGGTTATCGAAACGAGTTCAGTCATTGTGTAAATGTGTGTTCAGAAATTCCAACATAGTTAAAATACCACAAAGCAAATTTCGATATTTTTCAAAAACTTTCGTCATTAATAGACTTTTTCTTGTATAACAACTTTATTATCGAAAAAATTGTCGCTTTTTATTGATCCGACATGACGGTTTTCCCTGTACTGAATATTTAAACGGCTGAAACTGTTTAGATGAGTTTATAAAAACGTATGCGGCAACAGCAATGGCTAGGCCCCAAAAAACTTTCAATCAACTCATAAATTTTAATGATTATAATCATTAAGAACGAATTCATAAAAATAAATGCAAACGGCACCCACAATTTCCGAATATATCAAAGTTTTGTATACCTATCTCGAGATTATGCAAAATAATATGGTAGGAAACGGCAAATTTGGTAATTTATGGTGTTATCGAGGCTCTTTTTTATGTCCCAAGAAAGTGTGCCGCGTCGTTATACGCTAAAAGTCCACGAAAAAGAGCTCGGAAAAGAAGTGGATTTTGTCTTTCGACTTTTTAACGGTTTTTCAGACCATTAGCTTAAATTAAAGTTTTCCTTTTAGGTTATTTAAAATACCTTGTGCAACTGAAAATGCCGTGGAAATCAAGGAAATCCTTAACAAGTTATGAAGAAGCACGAATTTTCATTTCTACTTAATATTATAGAAATTTCTCAATTTTTCTTTCAAAATACTGTCCGCTTGAAGATCTATCAACTCCATTTGCAAATGAACCGGTGCCTGCGAAGCTTCAAAATTAAATGGATTGTTGGGATTTCCATTTAATTCATTTTGTAAAAGTCTTCAAAACGATTTTGCACAAGCTGAGAATATTCATTAAATTTCATTTGGTTCACTGTTCACCAAATGATTTTAAATGAGGAATCGAATGAAGTCTAAAAGCTCTAAAAAACATGATTCTTCTTTCAGTGACATATTGCGATCGAGGACCCAGGGGCCGGAAGCGGCCCGCGGGCCGTATCTTTAACATGACTACGATGGACCCATATTAACATAGAATCTTCAGACATATGGTTTAATACCGGAACTTTCTTTCCAGAAGACGAGGGCTTTATGATGGCTATCCAAGATCAAGTTAACACTTAATAACTACAAGAAGAATTTGATTAAAGATCCGAACACTTAATAATAACAGACTTAGTCGATTTATTCATTTTCCTCGAAGTAACCATGTTGAATATTTGCCTGAGACAGTATTTTTATAAAAAAATCTGAAGGAGCAACTCTGCTTGATATCGAAAACTCCAGAAATGAACAACTTGTCGAGCAATGGAGGAATTAAATTCCTGCATGGTGAACGTCGAGGATAAAACAATGGACAAAGACAAGAAAATATATTCAATGAAACTTAAGGATTTTGTTTTCGTTATTATTAGGAAATAAAAATATTCGCTGACTTTTTGTGTCATTCTACCTACCTTTAATCCCTTAAAACAAAGCGAATCTCAATGGTTCAATAAACAGTTATCATTTATCAACTGCCGTCCGTACTACGTCTAACTCCAAGTGGAATCTGGTTCCAGATTTGATGAGTCCTCTTTATCAGAAAAGAGCTGTGGAAGACGTTGAAGAGACTGCTACAGCAGCTAACAGAATCTTGTAAGCAGTTCAAATCAAAAACAATAGAGTCGTGTAAAGAGTATTCAGTATTTGTGTCCGGAAAACATTCCAAAATAATATAAGAATATTGCTTTAATGCCATGGAAGGTGTTGGGGAAGGCAGTTTTCGTGATACATAAGAGTACGATCTTACTCTAAATAATTTCATCTCTTTTTTATGATAATTCGTGTTTTCTGTAACGTATAAATTGACAATCTTATATTGATAATCATCGTTTAGAGCGAATTGGGAACTAAAGTAGAATAAAAACTGCACGCTGTCCAGAATACGGGTAGCGCCTGGTGATTTTGCAAAAACCTAAGCACCTAGAGTTTAATGCAATACAAGATCAGGTTATTTTAACAAAAAGGAGCGCAGGACCTTCAGTATTTGCACCTTAAGCTTATCTGGATCGTGATAACAGACTAGGTAAAATTAAACACTATATGAGAAATATATGAACCGTCTCTTTTATATAACCTCAAAATTTATGTGAAAAATTGAAATAACTAAATTTTTGGTTTTTATCTTTTAAAAAAATCATTTTTTTTTTCAAGAAATTTACTGCAAATTTACCTTTTTATGTCTCAGATATACTGTGATAAAGCTTCTTGATTTTCAATCGAAAATTATCCCACCAAAATATTGGCTTTTTCAAAAAGTCGGTGTAGTTTTTGTTTGTTGAAATATCTATTTTCTGATCGTGTGAAAAAATCTCACCATCAAACAAATTTTTTTCAGAAAACGTAAAAAAATTCTAAGAAAAACTCAAAATTTACCATTACCAGATAAAAAAAAATGCCAAATAATATACCTGACTCAGTTCTCACGATCAAGAAGAAAAAAAAGATGTTTTTCGTAGTTTTTGCGGTTCTAATAGTAAATGTATGTTACATATTTGTGTTCATTAGCAGCACATGTTTACCATGAAGGATATAATATGAATAATGAATCTGTCAAAGTTTTGACAACTGAAAAAAACTACAAAAAAACGTTTATTTTTAAATGATCAATGCATTAATAAGAAAACTGTGTAATCTACGCCGCGGAGTGCCAATTAACCTCACCTAACCTATAAAATTAAGCTTGACTAATGACGACCTAGCCTATAAATCCATAATCGAACAAATAAATATTCAGCTCCATCCATAAGGACCTAGCCCATTAAAATTGATTGTCGTTTATTCATAACGCCCTAACCTATTCTAACCTATAAGAATTTAATGTCATCATTTAACGAATGAAAATTAACGATTTCTATAACCTTGAATATTGATTTTTGACATCGATGAATTAGATATTTTTTAAAAGTAACGACGATTTGTTTTCTACATATTTTTATAACATACTTGAACATAATTTCAGTCCCAGACGATGAATAGATAATTAGAAACGCGGAAATATATTAGAAGTAGTACACTTTGGTGTTTATTTTTGCCACATTCCCACTTATATACACTAAAAAACGTTGAGAGAGAACTTAACGACAATTCACATAGAAGAAATACAAACAAATTCAAAAATTTGTGATATTGGGCACATGTGAAAATTAATTTTGCTCTAAAATAGGATCATTTCGTCACTCATGGATCTATAATAATAAATACAGTTAATTGTGGTCTTAAAATTTTAGAATATGTAAAATAAGGAGGAAACGCTTTCGATTATGGATCGAGATAAAAAAGAAGTTGTAAGTCAGTTCACTTATTAATTAATTTTTGCGTTTTTTTTTATATTTATTCCCGGCTAAACCGATGATCGATAAGTGGAAATTACAGTAGGAGCACAATTAATGCGCCGACATTACCGAGACCAAATTATATTTCAATTTATGAGCAAACCGAAACGGAATGGAATTCTCTCGCGTCTTAGCGAAACCGTTTTATTTAATGTTTACCCGCAAGCGTGGATTAATTCCGTACCCTTCAGAAATCGTGTTATAATTCACAATCCGCTATTTTAAGTAAGAACTCAAATATCTTCATGTTAATCTGTATTTAGAGGCTCTATTAGAAATTGAAGACATTTTCAAACAAAAACAAACATATTTAGAAACCCTAAATTTTTGTTTTATCCATGGAAAACTCAGGCGTACTTCTTCCAAGTTTTCCAATCGTAAGCATGATCAAGCAGCTAAATAGGCAACTGAATAAAAGGATATTGAATTATGTTCAATGGAAAATCGAATCTTTTCAGTACCAAAAGTGGATTGAACGTTATACAGATCAAACCATTGGTTGCTTCAGTTTGCTTCTAGTTGATGATAGTAGATATGAATGATAAAACAGAAGAGAAAAGAAAGAGAATATGACAATTTATAAAATTGTTTCATGAGGTGATCAGTTCGGTCAATCAACTGACATTGTAGTCTATCAAATGAGACCTTGAGCGTTAGCAAGCTACGTACGAGGAAAATAGGGGATAATAATTGACCACAGAAATCTAAGACCGGTGAAAATAGACGGATTAGTATATGCAGACGATGAAATCATCGTAGCAGATATATTTGAGAATAAAGAAAAAAGTAGACGTGGATAAACATAAAAGAAAACTTGAGAATGGAAGTACACACAAAGACATGTAAATAGTGAATCAAAAAACAAAGCAGAAGAACAATTAATAGATAGTGAACGAAGTCAGGAAAATCCAGAGGAAACGAGGTTGGATAAGATAAACAAAAAAGGTAATTGAAGAAAAGCTCGAATAGGATATGAATAGGATAGAGAGAAACACCATAAAATATGATCAGAAGAGTGAAAGAAAAAAGAAAGGCAAAGACTAAGAGGAAGATTCAAGAAACTTGGCTACAACAAGTAGCATAGGAAGCTTGAAGACGACACTAAATTAGAAGAATGAAGTAGCAAATGATTGGAAAAAGTGGAGAAAATTAATAAAAGGAGAATAAACACTAAAATTCCACTACTTTGACGCTCTAAAGGTCTGTTAAATGAAAAAAGTAGTTTAATGAATCTACCATTACTGTTGATATCATCAAAATTAATTAACATACATTGAAAAGTGAGGAAATTCCTCGTCGTTAGTTTTCAAATTCGAAAAAATTGTATAGATGATAGACACATATTTTGTGGTCACGATTAGTTCAAAATTATGCTTTAAATTTGAAATATGGGACACAAATATCATCCCCAGAGATAAACTAATAACTAAATTCGTCATTACCCAGATTACGAATGCAACGATAATTTTTTGTCGGTTGTGTTAGTAAAACTGTGTATGATAATTGAGTTACTGTGTTTTGATAACCAAGTGATCGTCTTCAGAGACTGAAGGTAAACGGTCTAGTGTCTGGTGCTACCATTGCATCAAGCTTGATATAACTGTTGTCGTTTTTTCAAATTAAAAGCTTCAGTACTAAGATTGCACGCACGTTTTTTACGCTTCTCTAACCTGAGAAGACAATGCTACGTTTTAACTACTCTACTTTATGGTGACGAGAGAGCTTGACTTTGAAGGTCTCCAGCATGCGTAAGGTGGAAACTTTTGAAATGTGCTTAACCAACGACGAGGTACTAAGACGAATGAACAGAGAACGAGAACTATTAACCATTGTAAAAAGAAGGAATGTTTCCTACTGCGGCCACATTTTTAGAAATCAAAAATATGCCTTGTTACAGCTGATTATAGAAGGGAAGATAGAAGGCACGCGCGGCCTGGATAGAAAAAGATTTTCATGGTTGAAAAACCTTCGAGATTGGTTTCATGTACGTGATGTCTTAAATCTAATACGCGTGACTGATGATCGTGAGGAATTCCAAAGAATGATTGCTAAGTTTTATTAGAATGAAGCAGGCACTGAAAGAAGAAGGAATCTGACTACAAAAGCTACAGTCGAGCTCAAAATGAAATATGAAAGCGAATAGAGGCATATGTTCCAGATGAAACCGAAGAGTCTCAGTTGAAATGATTTTGACCAACGGTTATGAATCAAAAGATTACTCCTCCACTCCTAGATAATGAAAATATAAGAAAAGGTACTTGAGTACATGAAGCTCAAGGATTTGGTAAACACTCTGATGTGGATTATAATACAAAAAGAGTTTTGAGCGATATCAACAATTGGTTTAATTTAGATAACAGAGTTCAGGAGACACTGCTCATTGGTTGGATCCTATAAATTTTGAAGAAACGCAAACTAGATGAATCATCCCCATTCCAAAAATTATGTCGTTTTGTTCAGGAAAAATTCCGGAGGCTATGAAAAATGCTGCTTGTTTTTAAACGTCGACTGTAGGGCTTAAATCCAGTCACGTCGAGACTAACTAGTCAAAGAAATATCCAGATACTTCGAAGGCATTTAGTACACATCTATTATATAAACCTTCAATAAATATTAAAGAAAACTCATCAAGGTATTAAGATTAATTATTATCAACGAACGAGTGATAAAATGTAAAATTTGAAATCTATAAATTAAATCAGAATATAATAAATTAGATATTTTCATTACCTAAAGCAACTTTTTTCAATAGCAATGTTTTCAGTAACTTCTTATAGTCCTTAAAGTAAAAATAGATAGAATATATTATAGTTTGTTTGGTGATAATTATCCCGAACGTTAAATTAATCATTTATCAAAACCGATTATTGAAAATCCTTCATATTATGCAATTAATTTTATCGTAAAAAATATTTTTTGGCGCATAGATTGAAAGTAGAACTAAATACTTTTGAAGTTATCGATGTGATATACATATACTTCCAAACCGTTCAAAAATTTAGTACTTGGAAAGTTTGGGTTACCCACCACCGAGCCGTTATAAATTTCAATCTAAATTCACGCAAATTCTATTTGAGAGGCGTCCGTCTTAAATTCAAATTCATCATGGCTTTAAAAGTTGTAGCGTAGAAAGTCGTATGTGGCGAATTTAAAAATAAATTGTTCGCCATCTTATCTCAATATTGTAGACGTCATTTTCTCTCGCAATCGAGAAAATTAGAAAGCTTTAATGTGACAGGGTGCTGTATAAACAATTTATTCAAAAGCGTCCGCTTAGAATTGGGCTGTGATATTGGTTAGGTACGAATGATAAAAAATGTGAAACTGGGCGAAACACCCACACAAATATTAAAGAAGAAACGCGAGGAAAGAAAATGAAAAACTATTTAATCAAATAAGGCATAGCAAGCATAATTTTCCATGAAAATATTCACTAGTATCTATACCACTGACAGTATTTTGGAATTTAAAATACCACAAAAGATTAGTTCCTCAAAATCTAATTTCGAACTCTATATAAGTCAAAAATACTGCCCCAATAGTATTAGTAGTTAGACAGCATCATTTAATGGGGGATTTATAAGAATAAAAACAATTTTTAATACTTTTTTTTTTTAGAAATTCAGTTCTGCGATTTCCTGATTTTTTGTTTATCAAAAAACCGATCGAAAATAATAAACAGGAACGTCGGATATTCAACTAGGAAATGATGCAGTTTTGTGTGAAAAAAGCAAACATTTCATTTGTGGGTTTGTATTTTGATTTATGATCTGTCAGCTCTGTCACTTTCGCGTGTTATTTACGATCAACTGAACTAGGAACACCAGGAGAGATTTTTACGTGAAAATTGAATTTCGAAATTCGAAAATCTTTTTACCACAATTATCCATAAGTTGGTACAATTAATACATTACTTATTAATGACTATAAATAGCTGTGTTCTGGAAAGTATTTTCTTAAATACAAAGACGGTTTTAGCTCTGTTCTAAGGAAACCAAAAACAACATAAACACTGTATATTCGGTCAGGAGCTCCAAAAGTATCATTGCTTCCTTTCAGTTTTATATTTGTACAACATCCTTGTTTAGGTCCAATCAATTTATTAATCTCCACCATCTCCACACTATGAGCATGTAGTGCCCAGCAGACAAATGGGGTTCAAACACTTGGACAACGTCAAAAGGTTCAAGCTAAGGTGTGCTAAAGTGACTTACAGTAAGTTCAGACCACGGGCTGTAGAAGGCTTAACAACATTTTGGAGTTCATGGTGACTGTAACTACTCGAGATACCAATATCAACAATATATCAGAAATACTTTCAAACGAACAAATTCTAAAGCTGTTATCTTCATTGATTCGGTTTCAGTTCGCCTTGTATAGATATCCGCAATGCTTCGTCTCCAAATATTTCTCCTCTGATTGAAAAAAATTGTCGATTATTCAAGTAAGTACCTCGGAGAAAAGAATTCCATCTGCAAGGATTTATCACGGGATTACTGTATTGATATAAGAAATAAGACAGGGAATTCCGAGTGAATCAGTTGGGAGCAGTCCTTCGGTCGAATGGAATTATATATTAGTTTCCAGTTACATAGTACAAGTAAGATAAATTCTAGAATCCCTAAAGTATACGAAATTTGCAACAGTAACTTTTTATTTACAACGATTTTATGGAGATGTTCGGGAAATGCATGTACAAAATGGAAAGGAATAGTACGAGGCTCGTCCATAATTCTCCAACGAATTTCCATGGTAAAAAACAAGTTTATTGGCATCGAATAATACATGTTTGGAAAGCTTAGACTTTTATATATTTTTCGGCGTAATCACCGTTTAAATCAATGGATTTTTGCATGTGGTGTCCATCTTCATTATGCACGAGTCGTAGAAGTTTTCCACCGCGTCGAAAACATAAATTAAAACCTCTTCTATCAACTCTTGGCATATCCTTAGCATCTGGTATGAGATATCATCTAGCTGAGATGCTTCACCTTCACCATTCGATTTTTAGGTATCGCTTTTTCCTTCACTTTGTCCGAAATCGATGGCCAGAACGTTGTTGGACGTCTGTACATCCGTCTTTGAATTATCTGCAACATTCGCGTACATGTTGCACACTCATATAGTTTTCCCTCTACGACTCACACAGTTGAGACTGAATGTCTACAGGAGGAACGTTTTTTTCACGCAAAAAACGATCACAGTGCGTTATTCGCACCTGGCGTGGGAATCGAGAAGAAGCTGCAGCTTCCAAGGCTATCAAGAGTGTAATCAACGTCGTAGACAGCTTTTGGCTACGTGCTAGTCTGGCAAAATCTTACTTAACAGTGTTTCCAGTGTTTGTAGAAATTTGTTTTCTAAATATTAAACAATATAATATTTCAATGGAATTTTCTCTATGGTTTGAAATTGTGTCACTTTTGACTGAATTGAATTGTACAATTTACGAACTATAATTTCACGTCAGGCAAAAGTGTTTTTAATTTGAAAAATTACCAGCAATAGTCCAAAAGATCTGCAGTGTTCCCGAAAAAGTCAACTTGTAATATTTTGCAAATGGAAAATCTGCTCAGAACAAGGCTGGTTTCATCGGTCGGCAGAAGACTATTACGTATTATAGCTTGATATGTCGACGATAGATTTTGCAAAAAACCGACCGCATTTGAAAGAAAAATAAAATAATTTTCTAACAAGACAACGCACCTTCTCTTACATAGATAAATTCACGAATTGCACCTCTAATTTGTTCATCACCCACTGTATTCAGTAGATCTGGTCCCTGGTGACTTTTCCTGTCTCCTAACCTCAAAGTTTAACTTACAGGAGAAATATTTGCCACAAAAACTCGACCTAGTTAATCTTCTTTTTCTAAATTTCGTCTCAACGTAAACAAACAAAAAGCATTGAGCAATTAATTATTTAAATCGTCATATCATGACATCTTCCTTCAATTTCTGAAAACGATAACTTGATAATCGAAACGCGCGTTAGACAGCGTAGTTCTGAGTATTGGTGTAGTGGTAGTGTAAACAGTGTGTTCGGTTTCCACAAATTCCAGCTTAATAACAAACACTGTCAAATTTCTGACAGATGGTTAAAGATAGGAAGAGCCCAATTCATGTTTTTAGGTTATGTTAATTGACATTCGACTTACAAATATGAAAGAATTTGAGAATTATCCGTATTATTTTCAATATCATTAATTTATCATATCAAATAATTTTATAATGACATATTTTTTATATTAATGCATCTAAATGTCGAATTTTATATTTCTTTCAAAAATTATTGCGAAAAAACTGATTTTAAAACAGAAGAGACCTAGAATTAAGAACGTTTAGATTTATATTTTATGTTAACTCTATCTTAGTACCTAATAAATGATTTTTGACATTGTCTTGTGAATCAAAGGAAAAAATATTGTTTGCCAATAAAATTTCCACGCAATTAAGCACGTTTCTATCCCGAAAATCCCTTGAAACGATTAAGATATTGGAAAGCAGGTGATCTCATATATTTTTTTAGAAATTGCAATTTCAATATCAACAGTGATTAGACTGTTTCGCAAGTCTTGATGTCTATTCACGAAGTTCCCAGAGAATTGAACTCCGAAAGGAAAATTTAACGGAAACTGACGATCATTATCACGGAATCCGATAAAAGTACAATTCAGATACGAAACGTTTTTCCGATTAGCTGATCTAATTTTCTGGATGAGTTTTTAACAGTCGATAAGTTCAAACAATGACTTCTAAGCAAATTGGAATTCGGTTATTCTCAAAGAGGGCTCTAGATGGAAATTGTAGAATAATCTCTAAGTTTATTACTGCATTGGGTTTCTCGGAAAAGTGAATGGCCGGTGAAAATTTTTTCTTATATAGGCAATTAAGATCGGCCATATCTCAGTATCTCAGTAATATTTCGGTGAAAAAAACGAAAATGGCCCGAGAAAAACCTGAAAATTATTTTCAGGATTTCAGGTCCACCACTTAAAAGCCCCATTTGGAAATATGAATTGAATTTTATCGAAGATGACGAGTCTACAAAAGATCTGGAAAAGAAAACGTGACTTTTGGAAAAGGTTCCTGGATGGTTTGAGCTGGTATTTCAATGGGATCAAAAACCGAGTTGATTTTTATTGAAACTGACGGTCTATAGATTCAGATTCCGTACAGGATTTCGAAGTTGCCGCTATGGATTGGTCAGCGCTTAGCCACCAAATCGGACTTCACGAGATCGAGTAAAGAATAGGTTATGTAAAGGTCAAAAAGCTTCTTATCGGTTTTAATAGAGGACATGGTCACATATACGAATTGAACCTGCCTTACATCAACAACTCATTGCAATTATGTACCATCGTTTATTATTTCCAGCGGATTATCTGCGAAGTTTGTAAACTAAAAGTCAAAATATTGCTGCCCACATGTCCAGCATTCAAAACACCCCCAACATAATTTTTATTGCTTGGTTTTTTGCAAGCAAATATTCAAATTTTCATTTTATTTTTTCATATTACAGAAAATTATAATTTTATAAAAATAACTCACTGTTATAAGATAATTTCAAATTGACGAAATTTTCAATGCAGTATCCTTTATAGTCCAATTATTTAAGGTTGGGAAACCGAAATACTCAGCTATAAAGTCGTTTAATCTAAAACTCCTCTCAAAACTTACATTAATTCGATGTGAGCCACTTTAAAAATGGGGGGTCAAAAGTCAAAAAAATCGATTTTCCACATATTTCTTGCAAATAACTCGTTTTCTATTGGTTTTACGCTATTTTTATTTATTAACAATATTGTAGAACATTAAATTATCTACAACTTTTGTAGTGAAAAATTTTTTCATATGGAGGATCGTTTCTGAGATAGAGAGCATAGAAAGACAGGACCTTTGATCCAAAAAGAATTGGAAACAAATATCATTGAAGACGATAACAACCTTAGAATTTTAAAGCTGCAGGAAGACGATTTATTTGTTTTTTTTTTTTTAATTTTAACAATCACAAATGTACCGAACGACATTTTTCATTTTTTTCATTAATTACATTTTCATTTCTTTTCTATTATTTTTTATTTATTTAATAATAATTACTATGAATGAGATTTGAATTATAATATGATTAAATATAATGTAATTGTTGATAAAAAATGAAAATTATATATTTAGCGATAATTTATAAACTTTATAAGAGATTATTTTGATCGGGACTACCAGCTGATTTCAAACGGGATTCTAGCCGCCCTCTATCTCAGAAACGATTCACCGTATAAAGAAATTTTTTAAACAAAAGTTGTAGATAATTTGATGCTCTACAATATTGATAATGAGTAAAAATAGCGTAAAACCCATAGGAAACGAGTTATTTATAAAAAATGTGTAAAAAATCGATTTTTTTGACTTTTGACCCCCGATTTTTAAAGTCGCTCACATCGAATTACATGTGAGTTTTGAGAGGAGTTTTAGGATATCAAATGAACAAGTTTAAATATTCTTTGCTTGTACTAGATTATTTTCTACCACTAATAGTTCTCAAATCTAGTTATTTCTAGTATTAATTTCGTAGTTAGCTCGCACCCGAAAGTTTCATAGTGGCGCCAAACTTTTTATTCATCTAAATGAATTTTGTCTGGTTCACTTCACATCAATCATTATCCGTTCCGTCGTTTGCAGTAACCTAATTAAGAAACGCGTAAATCACACTCAGCCAAGAACTTTAATCCGCCGCGCCGGTATCTCTATTAATATTTTGAGCACACACTGTTCTCCGAATCTAGTTACCCGATCCACTCCCTAGAAATCGGATATTCGTCGTTTGTTTATCCAGACGAGCTAATCTTCTTTTAATTTGTGAGAATTTATAACTGGATTAGAGGAGTTTTGAACAAAAATTTTTGGTTGTTGAATTGAGGCGTACTACAGACGCCGCGTCGACGACGCGACGAAATTATACATTGGAATTCGAATTTTTGTTATAACTAACTAACTTTTCCTCATTAGAATATCTAATCTAGCTCACAGCTATAATTAATAACTGGATTCGGTAGTTTTGCCTATTTGAAATTCACTAATAATCATGTAGTTTGAGTATACAATTTACAAACGAGCTGGTGCATTGCCTTGATGAAACAACACTTTCTTCTTAGCCAAATGCGACTGTTTTTGCTTAATTTATTTGCTCAAACGTCGATGGTTTTTCCTTTTCCAAGATAGTTAATGGAAATTATCCCACGCGCTACCCAAAAAACCGATGACTGCAGATAGAACGGTCTTTGCCATCTTTGGATCCGGTTCATTGTTTTAATTGTTTTCTTTGAAACAAAAACTCGATGGATACACCTTCACGGCGCATTTCTGGGGTCGTCACCTCATTTGGTAACTTGGCGTCTTCAAACTTGGACCATATGCCGCAGAACAGCAACTACCGACATCTCTAGGTCAGGCCAATTACTTCTGGGACTATCCTCGTAAGAACTAATGTTGGGGAAGGGATGGTGTGACTAAAATTGTGAGTCTGTGGTTTGGCTTTGCATGGAAAAGATTTAGGAGAGGGTTGGTTTGAATT